>NC_134014.1:27588179-27628179 GCF_040712315.1 Castanea sativa | reverse complement strand
GTGCGAGAATCAGCCCAAATCTCTTGAATTAGCCCATTAAGTGCTTCTTTGATCTTCTTGGATCTTGCTCTTGTAATAGGCCCAACTGGAACATGCAATGGATCCTTGAATGCTTGTTGATTCTTAGGTTAAGGCTCTTTTTCCTGACTTAAACATGTCTCGAGTCTCTTTGGATGACGTGGCCCAAACCCTAGCCAGATCCGTCGAGTTCGAAAGCACCTACGAGATTTTTGAAGTTGACCTTACTCCCGACACTCAAGGTGACGAAGGAGCCGTTCCCAAGGACGTACAAGCTAAATTCGTTGGTGATGAGACCCGTTCAATTGATGAGGCCAAGACTTTTGTAGTTTTTTTTTTGAAATTATTTTGAGAACAATGGTTGTGTAATATTAACATTGCCCACAAGTTTTTTGGGTTTTTAAATTACAACTTTATTCGCTTCCGTTCTATCTAAAAGATATTGCATCTTTAATCTGTCGGCTTGATTGTTTTGGACCATTCTTTTAGTTTCTAATCCAAGAGTGATTCGTCTGCTTTATAAGCATGATTTAGTAGATTCTTGGGATGACCATAGTCCATCCATATCAAGGGCTGGACCATTCAGATAATCGTGGTTCATCCACTTTCGTGTTTCAATAACTAATTCTGAGTTATCATATTCTTCAAGGTACCCATGGGTTCGTCCACTTAAGGGCTTGTATATACTTCAGTGGGATGCGTTTGTCCACATAAGAACTTCTATATATTTGAGTGTCCCTTAGAATGCATCCGTCCACTTAACGACTTATATAATTTCTAGGGCATCTTTTGGAATGCCTCCGTTCACTTAAGGACTTGAGATAAACCCCAAAGGCATCCTTTGAGATGCATCTGTCCACATGAGCACTTGAATAAATTTTATGTCATCTTTTGGGGATGCATCCGTCCAGTTAAGGACTTTAACAAATTGCAAGGCACCTATTGGATGTGCCCGTCCACTCATGGACTAGTATAAATTTTGAGGATCACCTGTCCACCTAGGGACTTTTAACATTGCAAGGCACCCATTGGATGTACCCGTCCACTCATGGACTTTAATAAATTGCAAGGCATCCCTTGGGATGCATCTGTCCACTTAAGGACTTAAAAATAAATTCTAAGGTATCTCTTGGATAGCATCCGTCCACTTGTGGACGTATATAAATTCCATGGCATTCCTTTGGGATGCGTCCATCCACTTATGGACTTGTATAAATTATATGGCATCCCTTTGGATGCATCCGTCCAATTAAGGACTTAGTCGTAAACGCGGCTTTATAGAGATGTATATACATATGACATATCTGAATAAATCCTTTTATTATGATAAATACGTGCATAAGCCAAAAATTGTTCTTGGAGAAATGAAAAGATGCCCTTTGGGCTTAATAAGTATTGTAGATAATAATAAAAAACTAGAAAGGAATAAACTGGAAATGAGGAGTGGTCTATATGCCATCATTTACTAGTAGTATTTCTTTAGGTGCTTGGTGTTCCATGGATGATGCAACTTCTATCCGTCGAGTGTCTCCAGGTGATAGGTGTCGTTCCTCTACTATGAAGCGATGTGTAGGGTCCTTCCTAATTGGGTCCTAGCTTTCCCTGGACTGGATCCCTTCTGGCGCCCATCACCTTTCTCAGGACGAGGTCTCCAGCTTGGAAGTCCCTGTGCCTGACTCTTGTAGTGCTTGGCCATGAGGTCCTGGTATCGTGCTAACCTTTGTTCAGCTATTAATCTGACCTCATCCACTAGGTCTAGCTGTAGGCACATGACTTCGTCATTACTATTCTCATCATGACTCTACACCTTGTAGCTTGTGAGTCCGACCTCAACAGGGATAATGGCCTCGCTCCCGTATGCTAGTCTAAATGGTGTCTCTCTTGTAGGTGATGTGAGCCTTAATCAACATGCTTTGAGACCCAACAAATAATATTGGAATATTCACCCAAGAAAGCTAAAATTTAGATTTTGATAGAACCCTAACCCAACGTTTATAAGTGAAACGCGAACTAAAAGTATAAGTAACAGACCTTAACCCAATGATTATAATTGAATCACGAACCGAAGGTATAAATTTTGAACGCCACAAGGAAGAATCCTTAATAAGTTCACAGTTCTTGAAGAACCAAAAGAAGAGCAAAGCCTCACCTTTTTCTGATTTTTATTCAATAATCCCTCTATTACAATGAGTGCATGCTATTTATAAGACATGACTGAAAGTAGAAAATATAAAAAGCGTACTAAATAATCAAACCCTAAATAAAAGTTGATTTGGTCTAAAATTAGCAAATCCAAAATAGGAAAATAGTTAAAAATGTTCTAAATAGTAAAAGCCTAAAATTAAGGTAGATTTGGTCTGAAATTAGCAGATCCAAAATAGGAAATATCTAATAAACGTTCTGAATAATAGAAGCCTAAAATTCAAGTAGATTTGGTCTAAAATTAGTAGCTCCTAAATAGGAAAAATATCTATTAACTGATATGGAGCTGTAAAGTCAATCAGCCATTAATCCACGCCATAAATCATGCCCAATTAAGCCAAATCAGCCCTTAATAGCTTAGATTAAGTTTATTACGCCTTTATCTTCCTTTGGACCAAGTTTAGAATGTCCTGTGTTAGAATCAGCCCAAATCTCTTGAATCAGCCCATTAAGTGTTTCTTTGATCTTCTTGGATCTTGCTCTAGTAATAAGCCCAACTACAACATGAAATGGATCCTTGAATGCTTGTTGATTCTCATCAGTAGGTGTTATGGCCGTCGTCCTGTATGCCTATAGTACGCTTGGTAGCTCGTCTGGCTATATACCCTTTGCCCCCTCAAGCCAAGTTTTGATGATTTTGAGCAAGGATTGGTTTGTGACCTCAACTTGTCCGTTGGCCTAAGGGTGGGCAGCTGAAGAGTAGTGATTCTTGATCCCCAACTGTGAGCAAAATTCCCTGAATGACTCATTTTCGAACTGCTTTCCATTGTTCGAGACCAATATTCTAAGGATCCTGTATCTGCAGATGATGTTGCTCCAAACGAAGCTTCGTACGTTTTTCTCTGTGATGGTAGCCAATGCTTCAACTTCCACTCATTTAGTAAAGTAATTTATATCGACCACTAAGAATTTCAGTTGCCTTACCGTTATTGGGAATAGGCCCATGATATCTAACCCTCATTGAGCAAAAGGTCATGGAGTTGTCATCGGAGTGAGCTCTTCTGATGGCTTTCTGATGACATTGCCGAACCTCTGACATTTGTCGCAAGCTTTGACGTAGGCTTGGGCATCATTTTGCATGGTAAACCAATAGTATCTTACCCAAATCAGCTTGTGCACTAGTGACCATGACGATGAATGGTTCCCACAAATCCCTTCGCTAACTTCCTTCATGACATAATCTGCTTCCTCAGGGCTCAGGCATCTGAGGTATGGTTGGGAGAAGCCTCTCTTGTACAAGACGTCCTTTATTAAGATGAATCGTGCTGCCTAAACCTTCAGCTTCTTTGCGGCCTCCTTACTGTCAGGTAGTGTGCCATCTTTCAAGTATGAAACTATTGGTGTGGTCTAGTTACTGTCCGAGCCTATTACCTGCACACCGACGCCCTCTATCAAAGGCGAAAGTTGAATAAAAGAAAGTACCTCAATCAGCATGTGTTTTGTTGACGCGGCCTTGGCAAGATAGTAAGCTTGCTCGTTTTCTTCCTTTGGGATTTGAACGAACTTGGCCCGAAGGTTGACCATCTGTCTCTTCACTTGCTCCATGTATTTCTTCATTTGTTCACTTTTGCATTTGTAGTCACCATTCACCTGACTTGTGAACACCTGAGAATCACAATAAACAACCATACTTGTAGCCCCTGCTGCTCTAGCAAGGTCCAGACCTACCACTAAAGCAAGGTTATAGGGAAATCGAGACGAACCATGCACTTGATCTCATCCCCTTCTAGAGAGTGGAGTACTATACCTGCTCCCCAAGTTTGCATGTTGGATGACTCGTCCATGTGGATACTCCATTAAGGATGCTCTTCTACCCTTTATACCTGCTCCGTCATGAAGTCAGTAACTACCTGTCCCTTTATGGTAGTGCACGGGCGGTATTGTATGTCAAATTCGCTTAACTCGATTGCCCATAGTGCTATCTATCCAGCAGCTTCAGGATTACTCATTACTCTCCGTAGGGGCCTGTTTATCAAAACAACTATAGTGTGGGCCTGGAAATATGGTTTGAGTTTACGAGCTGCGGTCACTAAGGCGAAGGCTAACTTCTCCATCGGGGGGTACTTCTCCTTCGCCCCTCAGAGTGCTCAGCTAGTGTAATATACGGGCTTCTGCACCCTATCTTCTTCTCTGACTAAGGCCGCACTGACAACAGCTGGGGAGATGGCCAAGTAGAGAAATAACTCTTCCCCCGGCTTAAATGGACTTAGTAGTGGTGGGGAAGAGAGGTATGCTTTTAAGTCCTTGAATGCTTATTAACACTCGACCGTCCACTCAAAGGACTTCTTCAACATGCGAAAGAAAGGCAAGCATTTGTCCATTGCCCTTAACACAAACCTGTTCAGTGCCGCTACCTTGTCGTTAAGGCTTTGCACTTCTTTTATGTTCCTGGGTGGTGCCATCTCCATTATGGCCTAGATCTTGTCTGGGTTGACTTCGATGCCTCTCTGAGACACCATGAACCCTAGGAATTTTCCAGTCGTTACCCCAAATGCATATTTGCTAGGATTGAGCTTCATGTTATAAGAGCGGAGGGTATCGAAGGTTTCCTTGTGGTCGTCCAGATGGTCATCTTCCCGTCGACTTTTCACTTGCATGTCGTCCATGTAGACTTGGACATTCCTCCTGATCTGATGTGCAAACATCTTGTTCATGAGCCTCTGATACGTTGCGCCCGCGTTCTTGAGACCGAACGACATCACTTTGTAATAGAAAAGGCCTTAGCTGGTAACGAATGAAGTTTTCTCCTAATCAACCTCATCCAACTTGATTTGGTTGTAACTAGAAAAAGCGTCCATGAAGCTCAGCAATTGGTGTCTTGTTGTTGGATTGGGTAGTTATCTATTGGGCACGCCTATTTTAGGTCTGTGAAGTCTACACACATTCTCCACTTTCCGTTAGCTTTCTTGACCATCATCACATTGGCCAGCTAGTAGGGATAGTACACTTCTCTGATGAACTCTACATCTTGCAATTTGCAGACTTCTTCCGCTATGGCCTTGTCTCGCTTCTAGGCGAACACTTGCTTTTTCTGACAGATGGGGGGAAAAAAGGGTGATACATTCAACCTATGAACCATAATTGAAGGGTCCCGGGCATGTCTTCGTGGCTCTAGGCAAAGACATCTTGGTCGTCCGCTCAGGTGGATTGGCAAGGGTGCCGATCTTGGTCATCCGCTCAGGCCTGGAGTTGTCGAGAAGTATCTCTTCAACCCTTCAATGTGCTCTGCAACCGTCCATTGCTCTTCTATGCTTATAGTTTGCAAGTGGTTGTCCATCTTCAACATCGCTATGTAGCACTCACGTGTTGCCACCTGGTCTCCACGTACCTCTCCTACTCTGTACTCAGTTGGAAATTTGATCATTAAGTGATACGTTGAAGTTGCGGCCTTCCACGAATTGACAGTAGGTTGGCCCAGTATGGCATTGTAAGCAGAAGAACAGTCTACGACAAGGAAGGTGACATCCTTGGTAATTTGTTGGGGTAATCACCGACTGTCACGGGTAATGTAACTGCACTAAGGAGGTATACATTCGTTCGTCTGAACCCAACAAGCGGTGCATTGGTCGGTATAAGCTATTCTCTCTCAATTCTCATTTGCTAGAATGCTGGGTGATAAAGAATATTAGCAGAGTTCCCATTGTCAACCAAGACCTAGTGAGTGTTGTAATCTCCTACCCGTATGTTAACAACAAGTGCATCGTCGTGGGGGTGGTGGAGATGTCGAGCATTTTCCTCCGAGAACCCAATTATAGGGTTGTCGACTCTCGCCATCTTCAGAACGGAACCCATTAGCTAGATGTTCTGAACCATTCTAAGGTAAGTCTTGCGGGCTTTCCTAGATGAGCCAGATGTTGCGATGCCCCCTACAATCATCCTTATGTCCCCTAAAGGTGGTATGGGGCGCTCGCCTTCCCTTCTACTAACCTGTTCCTGTGGTGGGTCCGTCCTTTCTTTACTGACGAACCGTTGTAGTTTTTCCTGTCTGATGAGGGCCTCGATCTGTTTCTTCAAGTCATATCATTCTTATGTGTCGTGACCGTGATCACGATGAAATCGACAATACTTGTCTCTAGACCTCTTGCTCGGATCTCCCTTTAACTTGTCCGGCCATGTCAAGGTTGTATCTTCCTTGATTTGCATCAGGACTTGTTCGATTGGGGCAGTCAGCGAAGCGCCTATCCTCCCATCGGTCTCCTGTTCTAGAGGTCTTCCGTCCTCTTTCTTGCCATGCGTCTTCCTGTTTGTCCCTCTTCTTGGGCCTTTCCACTTGAGCCCATAGCGCATCTTCAGCAACCAGTATCTTGTCGTCCGCTTCATCTATCGAAAGGGCTTCTTTGTTGAACCACGTTGTGTATGATCTCAGTGTCTCATCCTCACACTGCTTGATGCTCATCAGGCATACAGTGGACCTTTTGTACTTGTGCCCCCCGATGAAGTGCGAAGTGAATTGTGTGCTTATTTTCTTGAAGGTGCTCATGGAGTTAGGCGTCAATCTACTAAACCATACTCTCGCAAGTCCTTTCAGCGTAGTCGGGACAGCTAGGCATATGATCTTGTCTGGGACCCCTTGCAAGTGCATGAGGGTCTTGAATGATTCCAAGTGATCCAAGGGATCCTTAGACCCATTGTAGGGTTCTATCTGTGGCATTCGAAACTTCGCGGGGAGGGGGAAGGAAGTGATGGGTGTTGTGAAAGGTGAATCCGTCCTGCGGCCCAGCTTGTCGAGGTCATTTGACACCCATTTTGATGCGAACCCCAATCGACACGCGTTGAGACCCAACAAACAATATTGGAATATTTCCCAAGAAAAGCTAAAATTCAGATTTTTGATAAAATCTTAACCCAACGTTTATAAGTGAAACGCGAATCAAAGGTATAAGTAACAGACCTTGACCCAATAATTATAAATGAATCACGAACCGAAGGTATAAAGTTTGAATGCCACAAGGAAGAATCCTTGATAAGTTCACAGTTCTTGAAGAACCAAAAGAAGAGCAAAACCTCACCTTTTCAGATTTTTATTCAATAATTGATGAGAATCAACAAGCATTCAAGGATCCATTACATGTTTCAGTTGGGCCTATTACAAGAGCAAGATCCAAGAAAATCAAAGAATTACTTAATGGGCTGATTAAAGAGATTTGGGCTGATTCTAATGCAGGACATTCCAAGCTTGGCCCAAAGGAAGATGAAGGCGTAATAAATTTAATCCAAGCTATTAAGGGCTGATCTGGCTTAATTGGGAGTGATTTATGGCATTGATTAATGGCTGATTGACTTTTCAGTTCTATATCAATTAACAGAGATTTTTTCCTATTCTGGCGCGGCTATTTCAGACCAAATCTACCTGAATTTTGGGCTTTTATTATTTAGAACGTTTTTTAGCTTTTTTTTCCTTGTTTTTAGGTGCATTTAATGGTTTTAGGTCAAATTTGATTCCTGATATGGTAAGGTATCAATTAGGAGTTATTTTAGAACATATTTTCTTGTCTGACAAGTTTTATGGAGCCCTTAAATAGGCTCTTAAGTGTATAAACGTTTTTCATATTATTATTGAATAAAAATCAGAAAATGTGAGGCTTTGCTCTTTTTTTGGTTCTTCAGGAATTGTAAACTTATCAAGGATTCTTCCTTGTGGCGTTCAAACTTTATACCTTTGGTTCGTGATTCTTTATAATCATTGGGTCAAGGTCAGCTTATACCTTTGGTTCGCATTTTGATTATAAACGTTGGGTCAAGGTTTCTATCAAAAATCTGAATTTTAGCTTTCTTGGGCAAGTATTCCAATATTTTTGTTGGGTCTCAGAGCGCGTCGATTGAGGTTCGTATCAATAATAATATATAAAAACGTTTACAGACTTAAGGGTTTATTTAAGGGCTCCATAAAACTTGACAGACAAGAAAATATATTCTAAAATAACTCCTAATTGATACCTAACCATATCAGGAATCAAATTTGACCTAAAAAATATTAAATGTACCTAAAAACAAGGAAAATAGCTAAAAAAAACGTTCTAAATAATAAAATCCCTAAATTCAGGTAAATTTGGTCTGAAATAACAGCTCCAGAATAGGAAAAAATCTTTATTAACTGATATAGAGCTGGAAAGTCAATTAGCCATTAATTCACACCATAAATCACTCCCAATTAAGTCAGATCAGCCCTCAATAGCTTGAATTAAATTTATTACGCATTCATCGTCTTTTGGGCCAAGTTTGGAATGTCCGACGTTAGAATTAGCCCAAATCTCTTTAATCAGCCCATTAAGTGCTTCTTTGATCTTCTTAGATCTTGCTCTTGTAATAGGCCCAACTGGAACATGCAATGGATCTTTGAATGCTTGTTAATTCTCATCACATCCCTTGAGGGCGTTCATCATAAATTCCATCATCTCCTTCATCATCTACATCTACGTGACCATGTGTGGTGGTGCTATATCCGTGACAGATGGTTTGCTCAAGGCGTTGCTACCCTCTGGTCCCTCTCTACTCTCCCTATTGTTGGTGTGCTGAAGACTGACACCCTCGAGCTTTTCTTCTTGGTTTCGGGCTTAGCGTCCCTCTGGTGCAACTGCTCTTCTAGATCATGGTTTTGCTTAGTAAGGCATTCCACAGTCGCGACCAAAGTTTGCACCTGTCTCTCGAGGACAGTGGCGCGGGGTTCATTCTCTTGATTGTTGGTTATTGCCATTGAGCGTGTGAGTACCATACAACTCTTTGTCTAGGAAGTGGCAATATGGCTATCGAAGATTCCCACAGACAACGCCAACTAATGATGCTAAAAATTGTCAGTGAGCCGAATAGTCCTCACATGCCCTTGGTAACCTGCGTAACACAAATAGAAAGAAAGCCTTGCAGAGAGTACTGATGTGGTACCGGCCAAAGACCCTCCAAAGGTTAAGTTAGAAACCAGAATTTTCTATCACTCTAGAGTGCCAGAGCTAGGGTATCATTATGCGTACCTTGATTTATGAGGGTTTTGGGGTTTTTATAATAGTGTAGAATTGACCTTAATTTCTTGGTGGAGAGGGTATTTCTTTGTAGGGACAATCCTTATTAATGCTCGTATTTCAAGGGTCATTTCCTTGTAGGGCTTCCTCTGATTGTGGTTGGGCGTAGAATGCAAGGTATTTCCATATTAGGATTCCTAGAGGACACTTAGTCCACGTAGGCACCCTATGACTGTCACCCATTTCCATCGCGTCTGTCCACATTAAAGGGTCCGTCCGCCTTAAAGAATCCGTCCGTTTCTCTATCTTCCGTTCAAGACATGACTCCATCTGCTGGTCCTTTGACTTGTTAGGCTACCCAGGCAGTCTCTCTTGGTATCACCATTACTTATTATTAACTTTGCAAACTGGATCCGTTTAATTTGGGATTTATCCCTATCAGTTATTTAGGTTAATTTTTATTATTTTTATTTGGGTTTTTATTTTTATTTTTTGTTGAATCTTTTTTTTTTCATTTGTTTAGCCTAATTTTGTTGTTGTTTGGGTTATTTTAGCTATTATTATTATTATTATTTGGATTTTATTTTTTCTAAAGGGTTTAAAGGATTACATTTGGGAGAAAAAATAATTTGTGAAAAATGTTACATCCACAACAATTTTATTACAAATCTTAGGTGACAATAATATGGATACAAAAAGCGATGTCGGTGGTGAGCAAAATTGAAAACCAATAACAACTTGCCACTTATGATTTGTCGTGAAAATATTGTAGACATAATATTACTTTATTTAGACAAATCACGTTAGTTTAAAAAATAATTATGCCTATAAATATTTTTTTCAAGTATATTTATTCTTGGGAAGTTAAGGTGTTCATTTGACTAAAAACCATATAAACCAACTAAAGAAATCACTCATTTTGCTAAAAAAAAACCTTTCCTTATTTGTTGATTTGCCCTTCAACTAATTCAAATTTAGTTACATTTTTGGCTCTATATAAAGAGGACTAAGCTACACAACCAAACACACCATTACCCATTATATTCTTACTCTCTCATCCTCAATATTCTGAAACTTCATTCACTTTGCTGCCCCATAAACACATCTCCATCTTTTTCTCCATTTCTCTTGGAAAATCTCTCTTCTTAGATAATAATACACAACACAACATAACACACCACTATCCATCCCTCTCTCACTCTCTTATTCTAAAACTTCATCATTTTGCTACTCATAAACACAAGTCCATATCTTTCTCCATTTCTCTTACAAAATCTCGCTTCTTAGAAAGCAATATAACTTATGATATAACATGAAAAACCATACTAGTAGCAACTATGACCTCAATGTCTCTCACACTTCCATATATTTTACAAACACATTCTTCAAAAAATATCCATGCATACTTTTCACATATCTTTCAACTCCATATCTCACAAAGTATCTATATATAGATCCACATTCAAGAAAGTATCTATATATACTTCCCATATAAATTACAATACCATATCTCACAAAATATATATATTTCTTACCATCTCCATACTTTTCAAGAGATAACATTCTTACAAAAACCCTTCTTATAAAGGGCAAAGACTTCTAATACATAAAGCCCTTCTCTTAGAAGGCACAAAGATATCATATTAAAGCCCAACATAGAAGGAAAAACTCTTCATAATTAACTAAGAACTAAAAGAGCATTACGTAGGGAAAATCATTTAAGTGCATGATAAAGAGGATAAACTTAACCAACCTTTGCACACCAATTTTTTCTCTTCAATTATGAAGTCACCATGAAAGGACTCATAAGATTATACTATACTGCTGAACTCACATTATCATGCCGTTGGAATGTTATAAGTCCACTAATGTTATACGGCCGAAGCCACAAACTATGAAGAAAAATCATTATATTTTTATCTCCAAAATTATAACATTGAGTACATTTTCTAATAGCTAGTAAGTTAGTGCTTGCTTTTGTCTTTAGCTTAATTTATTGGATTTATGTAATACATCTTATACATACACATATGCACTAAAATAATGCCTTAATACTTTATCGAACATGATAGTAATGATTTAATGCCTAAGTTGAATATGTTGAATGAACTTCTAGTTTACCATTTATTCTTTTGTTGGCACTATGGACAAAATTCTTCTAAAAAAATCACTTTTATTGCAAAATTCATCTTCTAAGATTTAGCCATGATTTCCCTAAAAAAGAAATTACTGAAGTATTGCATTGATTTAATCCTGACTAGTTTAACGGAGACAAAACATTGGTAGGAATATATCATAATAAATGATGATGCATTTTGTTTATATTGTTACTTATTTAGGCAATATATTGGTTTTGTTTTAATAGGAAGATGTTGGTAATTGAATGGGAGATCAGTAGTTTAATGATTAGTTGGTTGTGTATATTGAAAAAGAAGTAGCTAATAGCATTAATAATGAAACCATCATACAACAATTTCAAAATATGATAACCTCATTGAAGGAAATGTGAGACACCAGAAACTTGGGCTTTCAAATAGAGTTAGGCATCAACACCACTCTTTTCGGGATTATATGGAGTCACCACTTATTCTATAACAAAAATAAGAAAACTACACAAAAGATTACAAGATGTCTTGAATAATACACATTCTCATTAATTTAAATGAATACAACTTGATAGAGGGAACTATACATAGCATTGTTACCAAGTTACAATCTAGTAAAAAAAAAGTTAGAAGGTCCTGTTTCCTAGTTACAATCTATCAAAAGAAAGTAAGACACGTCTCTATGAACCAAAAACCTAAAGTTCGGGAGTTAGGTTATAGAATGGGAAGGTATTAGGCACCCATTCTACTCAGACAGAGTCTGATCTTTTAGACTTTAAATACCCATTTAAATACCCTTATAAAAAAATGATATGAAACAAAATACCATTGAAACCACAACAATATAAGCAAAATACCCTCGAAACCTTTGAAAATGACCAAAATTCCCCAAAACATCTAAAATGAGCAAAAGTACCTTAATACCCTAAAACATGAAAAATGTCAAAAAAGAACATCTCGAAACCTCTAAAATAACCAAAAATACCCCAAAACATCTAAAATAATGAAAAATACTCTGAAACCACTACAATGACCAAAATACCATGAAAATCTCAAAATGACCAAAATACCTCTAAAACTGCTAAAACGACGAAAATAATCCTGAAACCACTATAATAAAAAAAAAAATACCCCTTAAATCATTGGAATGACCAAAATTACCCCCCCCCCCCCTCCCCTACTCAAAACCATTAAAATGAGATGCAAAATACCAAAAAGCTTTAGCACAACCAAGGGAATACTAGTCATTTTAGAGGTTTGGTTTTTTTTTGGGGGGAGGGGTTCATTTTATAGGTTTTTGGGTGATTTGACCAGTTTAGATGTTTTGTTGGCAGTTTTGGTCATTTCTTGTTTCAGGTATAATTTGTTCATTTTTTAGATTTTGGGGGTATTTTGGTCGGTTTTAGGTTTTTTTGCTCATTCTAGAGGATTTTGGGGCGTTTTGGTCATTCGAGCGATGTCAAGTGTATTTTTTTTAATTATTTTGGACGTTTAGGGCATATTGGCTATTTCTTGAGGTATTAAGATTTGATTGCTCATTCTCGTTGTTTCAGTGGTGTTTTGTTCAATTTAGAGATTTTGTGGTCATTTTAGTCATTTCAAAGATTTGGGGGGGGGGGGGGGGGGGGCTATTTTGGTCAATTAAGAGGTTTTGGAGTTTTTTTTGGTTGTTTTCTGGTTTTCGAGGCATTCTGGTAGTTTTGGCAACTTGGGCGTAGATTGGCCATTCTAGTGATTTTAGTGGTATTTTTGTCAAAATTCCCCACAAAAAAAATATATATATATATATATATTTTTTTTTTACTCTAGAGAATTACCAAAATAACAAAAAAAAAAAACTTTTTAAATAGCCCAAAACCTTCAAAATGACTATAATACCCTTAGAACTGCCAAAATGACTAAAAAGCATCACGAATGTCCAAAATATCTTTAACAAAACCTAAATAAAAAATGAGCAAAACGCCCCCAAAACCAGCAAAAACCCCCCACAATAGCATCCAAAACGTTTAAAATGACCAAAATACCATTGAAACTTCAACAATATAAGCAAAATACCCTCGAAACCTCTGAAAATGACCAAAATTCCCCAAAACATCTAAAATGAGCAAAAATACCTTATTACCCTATATACTGAAAAATGTCGAAAAAGAACATCTTGAAACCTTTAAAATGACCAAAATACCCCGAGATATCTAAAATGATGAAAAATACTCCAAAACCACTACAATGACCAAAATACCATCAAAACCTCAGAAATGACCAAAATACCTCTAAAACCGCTAAAATGACGAAAATAATTCTGAAACCACTATAATAAAATAAAATAAAAACCCCCCTTAAATCATTGGAATGACCAAAATTACCCCCCCCCCCCCCACTCGAAACCATTAACATGAAATGCAAAATGCCAAAAAGCTTCAGCACAACCAAGGGAATACTGGTCATTTTAGAGGTTTGGTTTTTTATTTTTTTTGGGTCATTTTATAGGCTTTTGTGTGATTTTGACCAGTTTAGAGGTTTCATTGGCAGTTTTGGTCATTTCTTGTTTCAGGTATATTTTGTTCATTTTTTAAATTGTGGGAGTATTTCGATAGGTTTCAGGTTTTTTGCTCATTCTAGAGGATTTCGGGGCATTTTGGTCATTCAAGCAATGTCGAGTGTATTTTTTTTTTAATCATTTTTGACGTTTAGGGCATATTGGCTATTTATGAGGTATCGAGATTTGACTGCTCATTCTTGCTGTTTCAGTGGTGTTTTGAAAATGAGGTTTTGTTGCCATTTTTAGTAATTTCAAAGATTTTGGGGGCTATTTTTGTGAATTAAAAGGTTTCAGGCTTTTATTTTTTTTTTTGTGGCCGTTTTCTGGTTTTCGGGGCATTCTGGTAGTTTTTACGATTTTGGGGGTAGATTGGCCATTCTAGTGATTTCAATGGTATTTTTGTTAAAATTTCCCACACACACAAAATATATATATATATATATATATTATTCCTGAGAATTACCAAAAAAAAAAAAAAAAACTTTTTAAATAGCCCAAAATCTCCAGAATGACTATAATACCCATAAAACTGCCAAAATAACTAAAATGCATCACGAATGTCCAAAATATCTTTAAAAAAACCTAGAAAATGAGCAAAACGCCACCAAAACCCCCCACCCCCCACAATACCATCCAAAACGTTTAAAATGACCAAAATACCATTGAAACCTCAATAATATAAGCAAAATACCCTCGAAACCTCTGAAAATAACCAAAATTCCCCAAAACATCTAAAATGAGCAAAAATACCTTAATACCCTAAATACTGAAAAATGTCGAAAAAGAACATCTCGAAACCTCTAAAATGAGCAAACTACCCTGAAACATCTAAAATGATGAAAAATACTCTGAAACCACTACAATGACCAAAATACCATCAAAACCTCATAAATGACTAAAATACATTTAAAACCGCTAAAATGATGAAAGTAAACAACTATAATAATAATAATAATAAATGCCCCTTAAATCATTGGCATGACCAAAATTACCCCCCCCCCCCACCCCACCCCACCCCGAACCATAAAATTTACATGCAAAATGTCAAAAAGTTTCAGCACAACCAAGTCAATACTGATCATTTTAGAGGTTTGGTTTTTTTTTTTTTTTTTTGGTCATTTTATAGGTTTATAGGTGATATGACTAGTTTAGAGGTTTCGTTGGCAGTTTTGGTCATTTCTTGTTTCGGGTATCTTTTGTTCATTTTTTAGATTTTGGAGGTATTTCTGTTGGTTTCAGGTTTTTTTGCTCATTGGATCTCTTCAGCTTCTTCTGGTGAATAATGGGCTAAGTGATCGGCAATTGCTCTTCCTTTCACAGATTTCTGAGTCACATATTTAATATCAAATTTTGACAAAAGCAAGACCCATTTAGCAGTCTTCCCATCTTGCATGGGTTTTTCCATTAAAAGCTAGGGTCAGCATATAATGTTTGAGTTTGCAAGTTGCCCAAACAAGTGCTACACATGTCTTTTATAAAGGTGAATACTTTTCTTCATAAGGAAACATCTTCTTACTGATGTAGTAAATGGCATTTTCCTTCCTACTATCTTCTAGGTATTGATCAAGTAGAGCCCCCATTGTTGTATTTGTAGAGGTGAGATACAATATCAATGGCTTTTTGAGTACTGGTGAGACAAGTATTGGTGGTTTCATCAGATAATTCTTAATCTAAAAGGTTTGTCATCTAATAGGTTAAATAAAAAATATAGTAGAGCTTTGAGTGTCTTCTAAGTAGATTTCCTGTGAGATGACAAAAAATGTGAGAAGATTATTTGTCTAAAAATAACAAGATTTGGGTTGTGTTTTCACAACCATTCACAAATATCGGTATTAAGATTACTTAAACATTTTAAAGTAATATATTTACAAAATGTCTAAATTTGCTCAAGTAATTTCTATAACATCTTGTTAGATAGGAACTAATTATAAAACCCTTGAGGCCATATTTTTGTGTCTCATTGGAGTTCTAGTGGCTCTTTGGTTCGAACTTATAGATGTTCAAGTTGTATCATTTCATAAAATTCATTATTGAGGTTAAAAATAATGCCATTTTCAATTGATGTGCTCCATATGAGTTTTTATCTAAATTCAAGTACCTCCCGATTCAACTGGGCACCTATCAGGCTGCCTGACAATGTATATCTCATCTCCAGCAAGGTTGTACATGTCCTTATTACGGTGCCAAGTCCACAAAGCATGAGTCTCATTTTGTACCTGCAAGCCACATAGAAATGCCATAAGGTTCGACTCCTTTTGAAGAAGGGCTAAATTCCACCAATCAATGCCTTGGTATTTTATGTGGTTTCACTATTAAAACTAAATTCTTCTTTCCAAGACCTTAGATTTTGAGAATTTACAAATTTGTATGGGTTTTTGCATTTGTCTTTTATGTCGTGATAGATTATGACTAATTTTTGGGGTAGAATAGGTATTGTAATTTTTTTTTCTTGCAAAATGCGTTCTTGACTCG
This sequence comes from Castanea sativa, assembly GCF_040712315.1. Lineage (NCBI taxonomy): Eukaryota > Viridiplantae > Streptophyta > Magnoliopsida > Fagales > Fagaceae > Castanea > Castanea sativa. The sequence goes on along the minus strand of NC_134014.1, from coordinate 27,611,890 downwards.
CTGAAATTAATTTGTATCTAAAGAGTGTTCCTAAAAAAGTTTGTAACATGTTCCCTGCAAAATTTAAAATTACTTGTTAATTTTTAATGATTTTATTGTTTTGTTGAAGATCCATTGCAGTATTAAAAGGAAGGCTCTTGGTGAATCATTTGTGTTGAAATCTAACTGTAGAAGATTACATCTGGAATTATTGTAGATGTGTGTTTGTCCAAGAGTGAGAGAGAGTACCTCTAGAATCCCATGACCAAAGCTACTTTCTCTGTATGCACTATAATCTGGCTGCCGGTCCCAACAGAACTTACCTTCTGCAGGGCCTGATGTGAAATTGAATGCACAGTACCCACCCATATATTCATCTGGTGTTGTAGATGGTTCTGGGCAGTTCCCAGCTTCATCAGCATGTGCAATTGCCATCTTCTCCCGATTACCTCCATCACCGACAATGATATAGATGGGGCCACAGGGATCCAGAGTGTAGTTATATACTCGGTTTGACCTCTCATAGGCATGAACCTGTTGATGGTTTTCCAAATGAACGACACCACTTATGCACACCATTTACTATAAGCATACAAATGAATGCATCGCTTTTCTGCAAACAGCTTAAATATTCAAGCATCATATAGGAAGCAGAAACACACAAAAGAGCACCATTTAGGAATCTGCATTTAAACTATTCATTTGACAACAATAAAAATTTTCTGGTAATTGAACCACATTCCTATTCCATGTTGCATTTTCATTTTTTCAAGTTTGTGTCATCTAGCAGTGACATTGATCTTAGATAATGACCATGTGGCATTTATATTAAATAGGAAGTTCTTTATAGTCATGGAAATTCTTACTTCAACTTTAGGAAAAACATTCCCTTATAGGTACTTTTGTTATGTTTACCTTGGACTTATTAGATTTAAGACATCGTTATTTTGAATATTTAGGGCCAGTTTGCTACTATTGAACAAACAACAGTTTTTAGTGTTTAAACAACATTACACGTATTTTCACACACTTTTTCACCCACACATATTTTCAAAAAATACAAACAACGTTACTAGAAATCTCTTACCAAACGGGCCCTTAAATATCACATCTACGCATATATTTGGACACTAATGGTTTAAGGATTCATCTTAGACTTGATCCAGTATTTTTTTTCCTTCACAAATGCAAAGAAGACAGAAGTACATTTCTAATCTCTAAGTATTTGGAAACAGATTAGATTTTTACATATTTAGTATGTCATACCAACATTAATCTATGTGGCACCAAATCAAATTATCTTATTGTAAGGAGAAGAAGAGAAAAAAGACAGGTGAGGAGATATAGGGAAAATACACTTACGTGTCCATTGAATACAATGTCCACACCATACTTGTACAATATGTCTTCCATCTCCACCCTCATACACTCTGCTTCTCTGTAATGTGCCTTGTAGGTGCTATACCAAGGTGGATGCCACGCAGCTACCAACCATGGAGTGGCTTCTCTGTCAACAGAAGCCAGGTCTCTCTCCAACCACTTGTATTGATCCTCTGCAATGCAAAAATTGGGAGAACACAGCATGTAATTTCTAACAATAGAATATCCTCTCTCTCATTGAGGAACCCCACACTGGTTGGGTTTGTGCTTTGTTATGGGTATATGTCCTTGTTAGGCATCTCCACTTACTAGTTTAAGCTTTTGGGTCGAATGGTTTTAACATGGAATTAGAGCTTGGTTGGTCATTTGCCTGTTTGTCTTGGTTTCAGTTTTTGTTCAGCTTAGATGTGGGAGAGGAGAGGGTGTCAAGGAATCCAACATCGATTGGGTTAGTGCTTGGGTTATGGCCTAAGGGTTTATATACTTCTTAGGTCTTTCCACTCATTAGCTTAAACTTTTGGATTGGATGCTCTAAAATCTCTAACATACTAAACAACAACATCAAGCTTTAAAGTTACTAGTTATATAACCTATTGCATAAAATTGGCCATGTACATAATAAATGAGAAGGTAAAGCAATGGAAAAAAGGCTTTTTTTTTATAATGACCATGGGAAATTGCTAGCGATAAAAAATGAAAATGTGAAAGAGAACTTTAGTTCACCTGGTTTGTTATAAGATATGTAGGCACCAAGCATGATAAAATGTATCCCACCTGCATTAAAAGAATAGTAGAATGTGGATGATGATCCGCTCTCTTCAGATGGGAATGCAAACCTACAACTGTAAGCAACAAAAGTCTGATTTTCAGCCTGTTGTTCAATTTCATGGTTCCCTTCTACCACCATTATTGGAACTTTAGACACAAGAGGCTGCATGTACCTAACATTAAACATCCCATGATAATTCTATGAGCTAAAATGCTTACTGAAAAATTCAAACAATAACAAAATTGCCAGTCTTTTTTTTTTTTTTTGGTCCAACAAAATATAAGGTTTTGAGAGAGAGCAGTTTCCAATAAATTGAACTTTTATTCTTTCTAAACTTATAATTTTTTTGGCTGTTTTATTTGATTTGGGAACCAATAAAATTTATCAGAAAAAGAATACAGAGAATACTTTCTGGTGCAAATTAGCACATGACATATAATCTGAGGTCATCATGCATCAATCAACCATCTGCAACTAAGCTATAGAACATCCCTCCATACCATAAACCATATTTTAGAAAATCTAAAAGTCCCTAATCTTTACTTTTGTTACTACTAGAATTTAAAAGTGCATTTTTTATTCAACTTGAGTAATTAATAGGGCTGAACAAGCCATATGTTTGACAACCAGACCAGTTCCTATATAAAAAATATCCAAGTGCCTGCCATTTGATAGCCCTAAATGGTAGGAAAAAAGATTGATTGGATAATATTCAGTGAAAAAAAAAGTTAGAAATTCACCTTCCCCAGTAATCCCAACGTGGCTGATAAGTTTCATGAATGGGAGTTTGTGAAAATGAACAAGAGTAGCAATCAGACCCAGTTCCATTTGTGAGATACAAGTTAGCATAACTAACATCACCAACCAGTAGAACAAGATCAGGATGGTTACTGATCATGTGGTCCACAGTTGATGTGGTATTGAATGTGAGACCAAGGTCCCCCACCACTGCTACTCTGCTAGGGTAACTATGGGGTCCAGAAACAGGCATTGTCCTGAAATAATATACATCACTCATTGCTGATATTGATGGATCTCCACATTGATACTGATATAGTGTGTCAGGCATCAACCCTGCAGAAAGACATAATAGAGTTGTGAAACTAATAAATAAATTCGCATGTTGGCAAGTTCAGATACACACAAGGTCACAAAGATGCATAGGCACACAGAGATTCACAATAACAAAAAGGCAGGAAACAGATGGGGGGGGTTATCAACTTATGACTTTCAATTATAGATGAAATGACTGTGTGTAGAGAGAATTATACATGTCAATTGACATGTTGGGTTTGCAAATACTTGATATTTGACCCAGATATTATTGAAAAAGTATAGGTAAAAAGCTGTTCTAAGCTCACGTGTATAAATATTCATTTGCTGTACATGCAACCAAATCTTGAAACATACATTGAAGACCATTAAATGCGTTGTGAAAACACAAGCCCTTATGTGGTGAACCAAACAAAAGAAGAAGTTCTAAATAGATTTAATAATTGCACCACTCAATCTGTCAAATTAATGGTTCCATAGTGGAAATCCATTAGAAGAGAAAATTGAACACTGCAGCTGCTTCTTACATCCATATCCTTTGTATGGATAATAATCTTGAATTGTTCTTACTTTACAGCTACAGACATTTACAACCATCATTCTTAATAGACAAATACTTTTTAAGTTGTGACGATAACAGAATGTTGCCCAACAATTGAGGGTGCTGATAGAAGCTTTTATTTTTGGAATAACTTCTTGTCTCTGGTGAAGAACATCCTGTCCCCGAGGAGATTTAGGTGAACTGGCTTTTTGGGGAAACATGAGACAAGAAAGAATTAAAACAAATCAAGGATCCAGTTAATTACTGAGGGGTATATTCATGAGTAAAGATAACTGAAGTGAGCTTGCAATACAGAATTTGGAGAGTACACTCTCAACCTGACTGAAGAATAGTTGGATGACTCAGAAGAACGACTGGTCTAACATTGAAAAAGTGCTACTGAAGAGCAACTTTGTAAACAACAAGTGTGTTACATGGTCAAATGACCTGAGGGTACAGTTAAAGAACAAAATTTTCCATTTTCAATCATGCTCAACAGCTGCTACATCACAATTCTTTGGGAGCACTTTGAGACGGTTTAGACCTTCACCTCAATTGATTGGCAACTTAGAGCTAATGAAGTAAAAGAACCATCCCATAGGACAGTCTTATGAATGATTGAAATGGCTACAATCAATTCAACCATTACCCTCTGTGCAACTCATATTATGTAAATAACAAAACCATACAGTATCCAATAATATGCAATATTGAGCAGAGGAAGCATTCATTTTGTCTGGAAGACAAACACCTTATGAGCATATTGATAGAGTCAGTCATTTGAGATGAATATATTAATCTAGAGATATATGCATTAATTACACTACTAATTATACCTGTGAGGCGAACATGGTGGATAATTCCTGAAGTGTAGTTCTGAAGGCCTTCAAAAGGATAAAGTTGATTATAAACAAGTGAATAACCCGTTGCTTCATCAGTTATTGGCAATCCATACATTCCATATTGAACAACACTTGCTACAGTTTTAGGATCTAATGATGTTATGTTGTACCCAATATGGAATTCACCTGCAAAATTCAATCCAACTATGTTCTGTGATTGACTAAAGGAAAGTAAAATAGTAAATCCTGTACCCAATGTATTCAAAATTTTTAAAGATAAAGATTAGGTGATTGTATCCCTTTCCAAAATTTCAAAGTTTCAACCATTATAAAAACAACTGCAAAAACAAAAAAACAAAAAAAAGTAACATTGTACTTGTATAATTACTAAATTTTATCTTATACATGATAGCTGAAGTAACATTGGAACCATAAATTTAAGGGATGCTAAGCTCTTTTTGACTTTGAAAACACAAAAATGACAAAACCCAATTGTCACATTTCACAAAAACGGATATTAAGTTCACATTTTAATCATTATCAAATCTCATAAAAATCTCAGATTAATAAAAGAAAGAAATGAGAAGCTAAGAAAGTAAAAGTAGTAAACAGTTTATAGTGTGAAAGAGACCTGTGATCCAAGAAATCCACACAGAGTCATAGGTTGCAGAGAGAGACAGTGAAATTTGCTCAGGTTCGAAACCTTCAACAACTCTTTGCACAACTGGATCAGTGTCTGACAAGTCCACCGCTTTCCCACGAGAGGAGTTATCAAGAGGGACCGTGACAGGCTTAAAAGGTCCGTCAAGCGTAGATAGAACACCCTCATCACTATGAAAGAAGCTTAGTGAAAACACCAAAACAAGTTCAATTACAGACATTAAGGCAAAACCCATTTGTAGCTTCTATCTGCCTGGATTAGCAACAACCCAGAACCGGTTGGTTTTAAGGATGCTGTTTGGAACTAAGTCAGAGAGAGAGCACAATACTATAGCCTTGGAGAGGACAATCAGTGAATAACACTGAAAGAACCAAGTATACATATTTAATTATGTTTTAAAAAAACATATTTAATTCTAGGGAGATTCTTTTTCTATAACATTTTTATAATATTTTCACAGTAAATCATAAGTGGTTGGTTGTTATTGGTTCAAATTTAAACCTAACACTAAGATTACTTTTTTACCTCAATAACAACAACCAGTAACAACTTGCCACTTAAGATTTGTTGTTAAAATATTGTGAACATTTCTCTTAATTTTATATATCTATACCAATACTCTATATAAAAAAGGAAAGTTGAGCTGCTTGTGTTTGATAAAATGACGGCAAAAAGCTTAAAACGGTAGAGCCTAAAGTGCAGATAGATAAATTTACGCTACTATCCTTAAAAGTTAGGAGTGGCAAAATCAACCTAAACTTATTTGCCCACTCACTTAAGTAAGACCCAAACCCACACAATTATTAATTTGGTTAAATAGTTTTAACCCAATTAAACACAATTAACATTAATTTTTATTGGGTTTTAATTAACTGGTACCTAATTAGACCCAATTATTATCAAAGTATCATTTCTACAAATAACACAACTCTAAAAAACTCAAAACCATTAAAAATACCCAAATACCCATTAAACCTATAAAATTACCAAAATATCTCCAGAACCTAAAATGACCAAAATACCCATGAAACCAAAAAAAAAACCCAAAATACCCCTTAAACCCAAAAATGACCAAAATGACCAAAATATCCCCTAAACTTAAAAAATGACCGAAATACCCCTGAAACCTAAAAATGACCGAAACACTCCCTAAACCTAAAAATGACCAAAATACTCCCTAAACCTAAAAACTTATCAAAATATCCCCCAAAACAAATGACAGAAATACCCCATAAACCTAAAATTGTCAAAATACCTCCGAAACCGAAACTTTGACCAAAATACCCCCAAAACCTAAAAATTGACCAATATACCCCCCCAAACCTAAAAAATGACCAAAATACCATCCGAAACCTAAAAATGACCAAAATACCTCATAAACCTAAAAAATGACTAAAATACCCCATAATCTTAAAAAATGACCAAAGTACCCCCTAAACCTTAAAAAATGAGTAAAATACCATTGAAACCTCAAAAATGACCGAAATATCTCCAAAACCTAAAAAATAACTGAAAGACCTCCAAAACCTATAAAATTACCAAACTAGCCCCAAAATCTAAATATTAACAAAAGACCCTTAAAATCTAAAAAATTAGTGACATTTCCCTCAAAACTTACAAAATAACTGAAATACTCTTAAAACCTTTAATTTGATGAAAATACCTTTGAAACATCCAAAATACCCCAAACCTCTATTTTAGAGGCTTCGGGTGTATTTTGTTTATCTTATAGGATCAGTGGTATTTAGGTCATTTTAGATATTTTGAGGGGTATTTTGATCGTTTTAGAAGTTTTAGTGTATTTTGGTAATTTTAGAGGTTTTTGGTGTATTTGGGTCATTTTAAAGGTTTATGGGTATTTTATTCATTTTATAGGTTTGAGGATATTTTGGTAATTTTTTTGTTTTAGGGGTATTCTGGTCATTTTTAAGGTTTCAGGGGTATTTCAGTCATTTTTTACATTTAGGGGGGAATTTTGGTCATTTTTAGGTTTCACTAGAATTTTGGTCATTTTTTAGGTTTCGGGGGTATTTCGGTCATTTTTTAGGTTAGGGGGCATTTTGGATTTTTTAGGTTTAGGGGATATTTTTGGCAATTTTTGGGTTTTGGTGGTATGTTTTGTCATTTTATAGGTTTAAAGGGTATTTCGGTCAATTCTTAAGTTTATGGGGTATTTTGGTCATTTTTAGGTTTTAGGGGTATTTAAGTATTTTTTAGGTTTTGAGGGTATTTTGGTCATTTTTTGGGTTTCGGGGTTATTTTAGTAATTTTCAGTGGTTTTTTTGTCATATATGGTCTTTTTTTAGGTTTAGGGGGTATTTTGATAATTTTAAAGGATTTTAAGAGTACTTTGGTCATTTTCAAGTTTTAGGGGCATTTTGATAATTTTGATTATTGGGTGGGTTGAGATTTACCCATAATAAATGGGTTGAGTTGAGTTTGGGTTAGAAGTAATTAGTTAAATGAGTAATAAATGGGTAAATAAGTTTTATGTACCCAACCCAATTATGTCCACCAAATCCACCCATTTGACACCCCTACTTAAAAGCTATAAATTTTGACAAAAGCAAGACCCATTTAGCAGTCTTCCCATCTTGCACGGGTTTTTGGGCAGCGGCTTGCGCATGTAGTGCATGCAAGAACAAACCTGGGTGCACATAATCAAGCTTGCGTATGCAGGCATGATTATGAGTACATAAGTTCTTGCCCAGAAAACCTGAAAACATAAAAACAGGGCAGAACCTTAAAACAGAAATTCTAACAACCTAACATGCATTTTAAGAATGCGAAAATGTAAACCTAATCTAGAAAATCATATTATTATAACAAACAAATAAAATAAACAGAAAGATTTAAAAGCGAAAAATGCAAAGAAGGAAAAAGAAAAGTTTGGACTAGATACCTCAAAAAAGCTCTTCGAGCTTGATTTTTTACCGTTCCCCTCAGTCAAGTCTATTCACAAACCAATAAGAAAGTGATTAACAACGTTAAACTAAAAGGATTAAGGCCAGAAAGGGTCTCAATCAAATAAAATTGACTTGAGGGTAATTTGTGAAAAGCTCCCTTTTGATTCACTATTTTCTAGTGAATCTTGTATTTTTCCAGTGGGATTTTTGTGTGTTTTAAAAATGTACCAAGTAAGACTTCTATAGGGAAAAAATGGGGTTTGGAACGGCTCCCTAACGATGTGAGATTCATTCCAAAGCTCAGTCATTATTGCAAAAAACTTGCATTTTTTATATTCCTGAAACCCTAGTTGCGTACGCAGGAGTGTGCCTGCGTACGCATGCTTTGGCCCACATACGCAGGCTGCTACCCACGTACGTGGGACGAGAACCACTTTGATCATTTGATTTCCAAAAATATATTTTTGGCTCATTTAAAAAGTTACATTTCCATTTTAACACTCCTCAAGTCAACTTGATATCTTATTGGACTCTAAACTGGCCTTGAGCCTTAGAGTTTGGGCATAATTGGGGAAAGGGGGCCCAAGTTGTAAGTGGTACAAAATGCAGTGTCTATAGATTTGATAATTATCATATATTGGGTTAGAAGAGATTCTTTCAAACTAGTTTTGAGGTAGACTTTGTCCATTACAAAATTGGTTCGAGTTATAAACTTATAATTGAACCTAGAAATACTAATTGAAAGTTAATCTTTATCTTTTCCAACATATTTTCTATATTGAAAATATAGCTGCAACCTTAAAGGGTTGGCTTAGTGGTTTCTAAAGACTCATGATATTCACGAGATCTTGGATTCAAAATCTATTGCCCCCACCTTAGGGCCACCCTTTAAAGATTCTTCCATGTAATAACCCTTCAAACTCCCTCTATATTTTTTTATTGAATGTGAATTTTGAAAATATAACTGTTATGTTTTAAAAGTTTAGAACAATTAGCAAACCGTGAACACAAATTTGTCTAGATATGGATCTTAGATTTTATAGGAAATATTAGACAATGCTAAAGGTGCTGCAAGTCTTAATACAAGAATAAGGAAGCTGCCGAGTTCAAGAACTCGAAACATGCTAGGTTTAACCGATTAAGAAGAAGGCTCGACAGATCAAAAAGTTTCTGCAAAATTTAATTTCGGCCCAAGAGTCCATTAAGCCCATCAAGTTATTAGTTTTAGATATAATTCTCTTAGTATTTAAAGGAAACTCTAAGGCACGTTTTGTTATGACTTTTGAGGTGCTCTTGTGAGATATAAAATGTACTGTGCCTTCTCCTTCTAAAGTTACTATTGGAATTTCATCTACACATTATTAGAATCGATAGATCTAAAGTTGCTGCTACCAGATGGGTGTTTTGAGTGAGATCTTAGAGTCACAGACATAGGTGTTTATGTGCGACAAATTCAGATAGAAGAGTCTGTGAATTTGGAGTTGCATGTGGTCACATGAGAAAGTTTTACAAGTGGTAGCTTTAAATTTAGGGAAAAATCTATTGTAAAACTTTCATTCTATCATAGTGAATGTGTTGCCTTGAGGATAGTTCAAGTTAAATCCTCACCAGGTTTTTTACCTTGAAACTAGACCATTTCATTAGTTTTCCTAGGTCATCATATCACTTGTCTTCTTTATTTTTTCGCTGTTCATGATATGATTTATTATTTAAACTAAATCTGTATAATAAACAATCTGAATATATTTTGGTTGTTTTATTTTCATAAGTTGTTTTGGTTATTTAAAAATAAATAAAAATCCTAAAACATTGAAAAATTTCAATAAGACAAAAAATATTTTATTTTGTGTCTACTTTTATTTTTCTTGAGGATTACATGAATTATAATATCTCTCTCTCTACTTAGAATATGCTTGATATTGTGGAGAAACATAGAAAGTGTACTGCATAACTCAGTACATGAGCTATTTTTGAATTTGTGTAAGTGTGTACTAGATTGTACATGTACTCAAGGGTTAATTAAGGAATTGATATTTTTTATTTGTGTACACTCTATAGCTTAATTGAGCATTGTCATGCATTGTTGTTGCATTTTATTCATTTAGCATAATGTGTGTGTGTGTTTTGTCATAATTTAAAAACACAAAATGATTTTTATTTATTTTTTTGTATTGCACACAACTAAGTGTGTAATTAAGGTTGGCCATTGAAACTTTGCATTCATCATTGTGTACCTTTCTTAGCCTTGATGAGCTACTTTTTGCACTTTGCTAATTTGTGCTATTCAGTGCTTAATTTTGTGAGTTGTTTGTTGTCTTTAAACAAACGATCTTGATTTTGATGTCACATATTTTGATCGTAAGGACTAGAAATTCTAGGAGAAAGTCACCAATCATGAACGGTGTGTGCAAATCATGATGCTCGGTAAGGTGTAGCACTTGCATAGCAAGATAAAATGAGTTGTTATCTTTAGAAAAAAGTGTACCAAGGGTATTTCTTTTCTAGTTTCACATACTATATGCAAATCTTTGCTAAATTCTGTACATATGATTGTGTATTGACTAATCTGGCTATCTTTAATTGCATATGATTTGATGTGTAAATTCTTTTTTTTTTTTTTTTGGTTAGGAGTTTTAAAAAAAATGTGTTAGAATTTTTAATTATGTGATTTTAACTTCTTGATTGGTTTTAAAGTGAGGATTTGAGGCATCATGTTTTTAAAACTTTCTCATGTGCATCTGCATTAAGTCTTAAAAACTGCTTTTTGAAGTTGTTTTTCCACATAAAAATTTCCAGATTTTTAAAGTTTTAAAATTTACATTGTTCGACCGATTGAACCATATCTTCAACCAATTGAAAATGTTCACATTTTAGGCCAAAAGTCTCTGCTTGATTCGATGTCCGATCAATGTTCTACTGATCCAAATTTCCCAGGAATTTTCATCGATTCCTCTTGATTGATCGAAGTGAAAATTTGAATGATTCTTACTTTTTTTGATGCATCATTTGTGATAGGATTTATATGCATTGCACATATAGAATAAGACATGCATTACATTGTTTTATATATCTATCTTGCATTTTTGCTGGCATATCTCTCATTACTTTTCACACACAGTACACATACACTTTGCTAAATTGGGTACTCAATTAGATCTAAATATTGATTAATTGATTTTTGAGTTCTGTACATTTTAGTATATGCTATTTTTCTTGATGTGTGAACTACTGAAAATAGAATATTTTTTTTTTTGAGATATGGTGGATACTAAATGTGAAAAATATTTTCTCTACTCCTGAGGTCGATTTAAGTTCAGAATACCTTGACACATGAAAACATATTACATGTTAAATTTTTATGTCATTGAGATCTATATTGTATAGTCTTAACTGATTGTGCTTGAAGTGTTTGCATGCTTATGGGTCACATAGTGTCAAATATGCATATATTGAAAGAGCGAATATTTATATTCATGTGAACCTTCAACTTATTTTTCCCAAAAACTTGTTTGTTTATCCTATTTTTTATAGAGGGGGAAAGCTATTTTTAAAACCTATGCTATTTATAGGGAGAGTTGCTTCTATTTTCTATAGAGCTGAATCTTTTGTGTTTTCCTGATTCTCTTCTTTCTCTTGACCTTTGTTGTGTATTTACTCTTGATTGGGTTGTCTTTGTCAATACGTGGCAAAAAGGGGGAGAAATAGATGAAATTTGAAAAATGTTTTTACCTTTTTTTATTTATTTAGGGGGAGATGAAATTATTTTTGAAAGGGGGAGAAAATAAAATTTATTTTATGTATCTAACTTAGGGGGGGAGTTAGTTTGCATGTTTGCTGTTATTTCATATTAGTTATTTTTTGTTTGGTTATCTTTATTTCCACACATGCGGTGATTTGCTCTTTTGAGTGTTTCAAGAAAGATATGTATATTCCGACCAAGACCTTTTGCCTCTTCTTGTAACTTTTGGGTTAGAAGTATTAGATTGGAATTTGTAATGTAATTGGGCATTTTATTGTAATATGGTTGTACTTGTTTTTAAGCATTTCATTATGTATGTGAGTTTGTCACAGATTACCAAGAGGGAGATTGTTAGGTTCTAAAAGTTTAGAAAAATTGGCAAACCGTGAACACAAACTTGTTTAAATATAGATCTTAGATTTTATATGGTATATTAGACAATGCTCAAGGTGTTGCAAGTCAAAATACAAGAATAAGAAAATTGCAGGTTCAAGAATTTGAAACATGCTAGGTTCGAATGATCGAGAAGAAGGCTCAACCATTAGAGATGCATTTTTGCAGATTTTAATTTCGGCCCAACAGTCCATTAAGCACATCAAGTGATTAGGGTTTCAAATCTAATTCTCCTAATATTTAAAGGAAACCCTAAGACACGTTTTGTTATGACTTTTGAGGTGCTCTTGTGAGATCTAAAAGGTATTGTGCCTTCTCCTTCAAAGTCACTATCTGAAGTTGCTGTTACAAGATCATACATAGCTGATAATTTAAAATTTTTCGTGAGATCTCAGAGTCACAAACGTGGCTATTTGTGTGCGACAAATTCAAATAGAAGAGTCCGTGGATTCGGAACTGCGTGTAATCTCGTAAGTACTACAAGAGGTAGTTTTAAATTTAGGGAAACATCTATTGCAAAACTTTCATTCTATCATAGTGAATTTGTTGCCTTAAGGATAGTTTATGTTAAATCCTTCCTAGGTTTTTTGCCTTAAAACTTGACGATTTTATTGGTTTCTGGGTCATCATATCATTTGTCTTCTTTACTTTTCCGCTGTGCATGATATGATTTATTATTGTTTAACCTATATCTGCATAATAAACCTAAGTAAAAAATTTGTTAATTAATTTGATTAAACAATCTGAGTATATTTCTAGGGGTCTAAACAAACAAACAATAACCGTTGGATTACATGTTGAAAATGTCCAAGTAGTTTTATTAGGTTTTTTTTTTTTCTTTTCTTTTAACATGATCCACCATTCCAAACAGAAAAATCTATGTGAAAGTTTGAAAATATAACCATTGAATTGCATATTGAAAATGTCATGATAGTTTTATTAGGCTTTTTTATTATTATTATTTAACATGATCCACCATTTCAAAGAGGCACTATTAATTTTGTTTACTCATATAACTCCCAATATAATATTTTTTTTGGGTCTATGACCATATAATATTATTAATGTGTTAGGAAAACTACAACAAAGATAGAATATTCTATCTAATTATTAGAGCATTCACGTCAAGTTATGGAAAAATTAATATTCATTTTAACATAAAAACTTACTTTTTTTTATTTTACAAAATCACTGTTCAAAAATACTCGCATCAAATTATCTATTCTAAACTCTATTTTATTAAAATATTAATTTTTTCTTGATTTTAAAAAAATATTTCTCTCTTTACACCCAATAGCCACCATCTACTCTCTTCCTTCATCCTTGAAATAAGTAAAAAAAGAATAAAAAACTAAATACAAAATGAATAGTACGTATTAGTGTAAATTTACTTAATTACTGTAGCTATGGATGAATTTTACGCAATTATACATAAATTGATGTGGGAAGTTTTGGGGGTTGGTTGGATAAAATGTGGGGTTTATTCTATATTACAAAGAGCGATGTGAATGCTCTTAGATGTTGAAACTAACATGAAAACAAGTAGTATCCCACTTAAATATGTTGTTGAAGAAAAAAATTGTCCATGTAAAGATTCATGAATTAACGGAAAATGCTTGGTAGAAGGGCTACATCATACTCTTAACACAATCTCAATCTTCAACAAGAGATAAATCAAATTGAACTATTGAATTGAATTTGTAAGACCTACAAACTTTGGACCATAATAAAGCCTACCTAAAACCCTAGCTTAGCTCCAACTCGCCAAGCCAAATGAGCTTGTCTTAAACAGCCAGTGAACAACATTTTGAATGAGTAGATAAAAAAGTTCAAAAGATCAAATGGTATTTTATAATTCTCAATGGTGGTAGGCAAAGAAGGCTCAACTTCTAACAAAACTGTGCAAGCCTCTTCTCCACTGCCAATTCTAATGTTTCTAAGAACACCTACATTGGTTGAAAGATAAGGGTAAGAACAAGTAGAATGGAGAGAGGCACTAAGATTGATGAGATCATGTACTCCAAAGATGCTTTAGAATTGTCAGGGAACGGCGGGGTCAATCCTGGAGTTAGTCCACCAGAACCACCGTTGGCAGGTGTTGTTGTAGTTGTTGTCGTTGGAGTAGTTGGGTTATTTGAAGTTTGTGTTGTTGGTGTAATAGTCCCTCCGGCCGTGCTGCAAGTTTGAATAATTCTAGTAATTAGTGACAATTATTGATTGGATTAGAGGTAAATTTTTCCCTAACCTGGATTAAACAGCTTCAAAAGTAAAATTTTCTCGCAAAATCTAGTGTAATATGATATTCCTTTTTAATCATGAGGAAACAGCAGTGATAATTTAGAGACAAATAATAAAGTAATAATTAAAATTGATAACTAAATACAATTCAGATCAAGTTTAACTTGTTATTATCAATTCAGTTAAATTTAAGTTTGACAATGGGAGACACAACTCTTAACAGTTTCGTTATTGCATTTCTCCTTTTTCAACACAAGAAATGGCACATAGATGGCTTGCCCATTGAAGTGAAAGATATGTATAGCATTGGCTACTAAATTTTAGGAGCAGATGAAATATTCTCATTATAAAACAAAGAAAAAGAAAAAAAAAGTAGATCCTTTGGAGTGACACTGATCACCACTAAACAGCATCTTCAAAGTTACCTATTTTTGTATGCCACAGGTTCTCTCTCACATTCTCATCATTAAAATGGAATTATTTTTCCCTCTCCTTTTCTTCTTACAAATAATTATTTTTTAATCTACAATGCAATTATGTCATGAAAACGAAGTGATTGTGTGATTGAATGAAAGCATTAATTATGTACTAATTAAACTAACTTAATAATTATATACATATTTAAAAACTCTTTTCTTGTAGATTAGTTCAAGTAAATGCCTCTTGGGGCATTTATAATCTGAAAGGTGCACGGAGAGTTGTTAGTTGGTCCACTTTAATAAGGGGCATCTGGACTTTTTGAGAGTATCTATTCTCACCAACCTGAAAGCCATCTTAGGACTTAACAGATCATATAGCCACCAGTCTCAATGACACACTAGGTACCACACTTATACCTCTCATTGCTGCTCTGGTAACACAAGAATGAACAAAGATGTTTGGGTCCAATATTGGAGAATAAAGAATGTGTCATTTAGTTGAGTGGATGAACATGACGACACTATACGATAGCAATGCATTGCTAATTAGTAATTAAAACTCTTATAAATATAAAATAAAATGGAACTATATATATATGGACAAAACTTACGTACAGTATTCCGTTTGGAAGAATTTTTTTTATTAGCTTAATAAACTAAAAAAATAAAATAAACTGAACAGAAATGTAATTCAATCCAAAAAAAAGAGAGAGAAATTTAAGCTTTTAAAATTAAAAATATGCTAAATAAACTAAATAATAAAAATAAAATACTAGAATCCTAGCATTGGCATCACATTAGCTAAAATTTTCTCTCTATTTTAGAATAGAACATACTTTTTCATTTTAGCTAACAATTTTTCCTTTTCACTCAGATCAAATTCTCTATTCTAAAGTCTATTTTATTTAAATATTATTTTTAAAATTTATTTATTATTAATTCTTTGTCTCACTTTTTGTATTTTATTTTAGGGTAAATTCCAGAAACCTCCCCTGAGGTTTGGATTAATACCAATAAAGTCCACAACATTTAAAAAGTGACCATTTTGGTCCTTATTGCCAAACGGTTTGTAACACCGTTACATTTTTTTCTTCATTCTTCTGCTTCTTTCCTCTCTCCAGAATCACCTCTCTCTCTCTCTCTCTCTCTCTCTCTCTCTCTCTTCCTCTGAGTCCATAACCTCTGACCAAACCAAGCAACCCAGCCACCCGACCCGACCCGACCCACCACCACTTCAAATTAACCATCCTCCGCTCAAATCCGGCGACGATTAGCCCTCCTTCACTTAGCTCCGACGACGATTTTTCTCAGATTTACTTAGATCCAATGATTTTGGCTCAGATCCGAAAATATTTTCAAAAACCCACTTAGATCCAGCAATGTTTAGCTTAGACCGGTAATGTTTCACTCTCCTCTGTTCAAATTCGGCGATGTCCAATGACGTTTCAATCTCCTCTGCTCAAATCCGGCGCTGTGGTGGTGTGTTTGCAATTTCTCTTCTCTCTTCCTCTGTGCGGTGGCGCTGTGGTTGTGAGTTTTGTAGTGGATCGGTTTTGGTTTGGATTGGTGATAGAGAATTTGGTTTTTTGTGGGTGTGTTGGATTTTTGTGGGTTTTGGTTTGTGTTTTTAGTTTTGGGTTTGTAGGTTTTGTTGATGCCGTTGCTTTGCTGGTGGTCGGTGGTTGGTGATCACTAGCTTTTTGTGGGTTTTGCTGGGTTGGGTCACTGGCTTTGTGGGTTTTGTTCTTCAATTTTTTCTTCTTCTCTGAATTAGAGAAAGGGAAGAGAAAAGACTTAGGAGAGGGGTGAGAGAGAGGATAGAGGGTATGTAACGGTGTTACAAACCATTTAGCAATAAGGACCAAAATGGTCACTTTTTAAATGTTGTGGACTTTATTGGTATTAATCCAAACCTCGGGGGAGGTTTTTGGAATTTACTCTTTATTTTATATTCCATCAATTATATATGATTTGTTACGTGTTTAAATTTTTTTTTCAATTTAAAATTTTATTATTTTATAAAAATAGTTAAATAAATGCATAACAAGTTATGATTGATGAAATTATAAAAAAAAATAAAATAAAAAGGCAAAAGAGTATGACAATAATCCCATGAAAAAACTAAGTACACTAGCTAGTATACAATAAAAAGGGCTGTGACATTGTGTACCTAGGTCACATCCCCTGACAGAACTCGTTAAAAACTAGGCTTGCTCAATTCAATTGAAGATTGTTTCAAGTTTCATTTTTGAAATTGTGGATGCATGATAATATAAGGGGTACGGTTAATATATGTGCTTAGAATATATATTTACCATCTATAATAGGAAACTTTTAATGAAAAACTGAAATAGCTGTCAAATCAATTTATTGCATCATTGATATCATAGGACACTTGATTACCATTGACATTGCTATTCCCTAAAAAAAAAAAATTAGATCACACGCTTTTGTGAGCTTCACACAACTTTGGTAAGGGAGTATGTGAATACTAAAGAACAAGTAGTAAGGTAATGTGAAAATAATCACAATTTGGCATGTAATGTAAAATAATACTAGTAGCGTCCCAAAATGTCATTTTTAAAAAATTTAAAATTTTTAGAAAGAAATTTCAGATAAGGCATTGTCAATCATTTAAAAATGCACAAACTATAGGAAAAAAAAAGTATCATAGAAATTATATTTATTAATATTAGAAAGAGTAGTTGAATTTGGGATAGGAGGATGAACAATTTAGGGAATAAGGGCCGGTGTGGTGAAAAAGGAAAAAAAGTGCGGGAAAGATTGGAGTGTAATTGAATTGATCGAAGATGGAGGGCGTTGTTGAAAACGGAAAGGCATCCAACTCTAACTCTATATATATATACATACATATAGGTGTGAAAAATCTAAAACTATTGGCGATCAGTACAATCACAATTCCAAATAATACCGAAACAGAGAAGATGGGATGCCCAAGACATAAAAGTAAATTAAATTAAAAGAGAGTGCTGCTTTTTGAGTCATCTGCGTTACTTTTGATTTGATTTAATTAGACCCACCCACCCGGGCCTCTTCTCTCTTCTCTTCTATTTTATGTAAATAAATGTATGCTCAACTATTTGTAAAGCGAAATTACAGGAAGTATGTTAATTTTTTTTAAGGGAAAGTGTATCTCTCAATATTCAATCCTTAAATTTGTTAGGGAAAGTGTATCCCTCAGCCATTTTACGTGAAGCCAAAGAAACGATTTGCACCAAATAAAATCTCAATATATTATTATTATTAAAAGTTTAAAAACCCCCCAACACAAGGGAAAATAGTAACATACCTACTAATTGATGTTGTGCAAAAAAAAAAAAAATGTTGTGCTACAAAATGTTCAGTACCCCCCCCCCCCCCCCCCCCAAAAAAAAAAAAACTATTATGCCTGTATGTAAAGAACAATAGTTTCTTATTACCAATGAATCACGGAAAAAAAGGGCACATACCTTACTGAAGATGGGTACACACAAGATCCATAACCTACATCAACAACACATAAAATAAAAAAAATAAAATAAAAACACACACACACACACATTATAAATATAAAACATCCAACTTGAAAGAGAGAGAGAGGACATGCATATATTATACTTACTGGGATCGGTTTGAGCAATGGTGGCAGCGGCAGAAAAGTCACAAGAACCAGGAGCCATGGCCTTTCGTTGGAAGTAGCTGTTGAAAGCATAAGAGGCGTGTGCTTGGATGGTGTTAGGAAGGAAACAAAGGCCATTAGACTGAAGAGGAGTGCAATCAGCACCAGACCCACATGCATAGTCTAAGGCTGTTTGCAATGCCTGGTTGCTTGCATCACTCCTTGCCACGCACCACGATGCTCCTTCCACCACCACCACCACCATGCTTATTATTGTGCTTATTACCAACAACAACAACAACACTTGATTTTGAGGTTGTGCTGCCATGGCCACAAACACTATATATGTCTAGTTATAGGGCAAGGTGAGAGTCTCAGTATGTTATTGTTGTGTTGTGAGAGAGAGAGAGAGAAATGGCTTACTTGGTAAAGGAAGAGAGAGAGGGACAGAAAAGAAAAAGAATCAGAGAGAGATAGTCTTTTTCTTTTCTTCTTCTTTTTTTTTTTTTTTTTTTTTTTTGCTTTTTCTGTAGAAATAGTGAAATACCATTTGCCTCCTTCCTCTAGGTTCTGCCGTTTCTGGTTTTCAGATTTATTTATTATTATATCCACCGCCCTCTCCTCTCCTCTCCTCTTTTTTTTTTTTTTATTAATTAACATGTAAACACAATGAACAAGGCATTTTGGGGAAAACCGCCCTCTCCTTGCATTCCTTCGTAATGATATCTCTTTACGATATTGTCCTTTTGGTGATAAATTTTTTTTCTTTTTGCTTGGACATTAGACTTCTAACTTCTAACCTACACTATTAAAAATAAATAAATCAAATCAAATCAAATTAAGAGGTTAGGAATAAGTTTCAACTCAAAAAAGAAGAGGAATAAATATAAAATAAATATGCGTTAAATTTTAAAATTAATTATAAATATAAAATTATTTTCCTTTTCATGGAAGGAAAAAAAAAAAGTAATCAAACATATAATCCTTAGGGTGTAAGAGGGGATATTGTCTAACACAACAAAATTTGGTTCCAAATATTTTTGGAGCTATCTTTTCTAACTCATTACAAGATGATTTATAAGACTATATATATATTTAAAGTCACATAATGCAGACTCTTTTAGATATACACTATTGTCAATTTCTTTAAAGCTTTCTCCCATCTTTCCGTGTGTGTGTTAAAAATAATTAGTATTTTTTTTAAAAAAAGTCATGCTCATTAGCAAAATCATGTGATTAAAATTACACATAAATAGTCTTTTTAATTGCCACTTAGTGGGTTGGAATTTTTTTTTTAAACGTGTTTGGAGTCAAACTTCCTTTGTCTAACCTATCTATGATTTAAATTTTTGGCTAAATTATTGTATTCATTCCTAAAGTTTGCATAAAATTCTTTTTTTGTACTTAAATTTAATTTTTTTTGTCTAAAAATATTTGAAAACATTACACTTTTTGGCTTTACAACATTAATATGATCATTTTTTTCATCTGTGAACTTTAGAAAAAAAATATTTATCAACTCTAAATTTTAAAAAGATCTTCGTATATGTTACCAATAATTTTATGCCACTTGTTCATATGTGTGCTCTTTTTTTTCTTTTTTAATGTAGGACAAAAAGTGTAAAGTTTTTATAAACTTCAGGGTTGAAAAGATAATTTTTAAAATTTTAGGGACAAAAAATAAACTTGATGAAAATTTTCGAGACAAGAAAATATATTTTTATGAAAGTTACAAATAGAACGACAAGAAATGGGGGAAAATTAAAAAGAAAAATAAAAGACAAAATGAGTATTTATTGTCTGTTTGGGAACAACTTATTTCGTTGAAACTGAAAACTTTTTGCTAAAAGTACAGTAGATAAATATAAAAGTTAGTTAAAATAGTACAATGAGACCCATGAATAGTACTAAAAAGTGCAGTGGGACCTATGAATAGTAGCAAAAATAAGTTGAATAGTAAAATAAGCTGGTAAAAATAATCAATACCAAATGCACTCTTAGGCTTCATTCTTCAAAATGATATTTGCAAATGCCGCAACTATTACTATAAACTATCCTAGGTGGCAAATTGTGACTAACTGTATTTCACTTTCACATGAATCTACTACTTTTTCTTTACTACTTACTATCTACTACATGGAGAAATATAGCAAAAATTGTATTTTTTTTTTTATGTAGTTATAGGATTTTTATTTGCGAATTAAATGGCCATGGGCCATGGCACGAGTAGTGGAATTCTCACCTTTTTTTTTTTTTTTTTTAATGTCATAAGAGCATTACCATCAAGTGTGTCAAATGCCAAATATTTTGGCAGTTGGCACACCAAACACCAATTTTCATGCTTTATGAGATGTTCCAAATCTCAAAAAAAATGGCAACATGCTACAGTGTGGTTTCATAAATGAAACCGCATTGTAGCATGTTGCAATTTTTAAAAAAATTTCTTTATTCACTCTGTATCTCTCATTTCATCTCTCTCTCTCTCTCTTCCCTCTGCTCCCTGCTGAAGATCTTCACTCTCTATCTCTTCCCTCTGCTCCCTGTCAAAGATCTTTGCTCGCCGATCTAAAGCTACGTCGTCCTCCATAGCTCTCGCTGCCTCATTCTCCACAACTCGTTGCTGACCTCGAAGCGTCATCCCTCATGCCATGCTGACAACCTTTCCGACCTCCCACCTTCAGATCTCTCTTTATTGGGTTGTGGGTGTGAGATTGGCATTGTGTGGGTTGTGGGTCAGAGTTATGTGGGTTGTGGATCGGCGTTGTGTGGGTTATGGGTCGAGGTTTTGGGTCGGTTGGGTTGGGGTTTTAGGTTGATGGTTGGTTGAGTTTGGTCATTGTGGGATCTGTTGGGTTGGGGTTTTGGGCCGGTGGTGGTGTCGTGGTTGTGGCGGTGGTTGGTTGTGTTTTGGGCCAGCGGTTTTTGTGGCTATAGTGGGTTGAGTTTTATTCTCTGTTTTGTTGAACATTTTGAGTTTTTTTTTTCTCTCTCTTTTGTTGAGGTTTTTGGATTTGGAATTTGTTGAAGGATTCGGTGATTGTGGTTGTAGTTTTTGACAGTTGATTTGCCGTTGGTGATGGTTTAGTAATCAGTTTGTTGTGGGTATTTGGTTCTGTTTGTTTTGAGTTGTATTTTTTATGCGAACCTCGATCGACACGCTTTGAGACCTAACAAAAATATTGGAATATTTGCCCAAGAAAGCTAAAATTCAGATTTTTGATAAAAACCCTGAACCAACGTTTATAATCGAAACGCAAACCAAAGTTATAAGTTGAACTTGAGCCAATGATTGTAAAAATTCATGAACCGAATGTATAAAGTTTGAATGCCATTAGGAAGAATCCCTGATAAATTCACAGTTCTTAAAGAACCAAAAGAAGAGCAAAGCCTCACCTTTTCTGATTTTTATTCAATAATATATGAAAAACGTTTACAAACTTAAGAGCCTATTTAAGGGCTCCATAAAACTTGACAGATAATAAAATATATTCTAAAATAACTCCTAATTGATACTTTACCATATCAGGAATCAAATTTGACCTAAAAAGCATTAAATGCACCTAAAAACAAGGAAATAAATCACCTAAACCTAAAATAACGTTTTTACATAAAAATACCAAAAATAATAAATTACAATAATTAAACAGTAAATTGTGTTCTACATCAGACCCCTCCACTTGAAACAAACTCGTCCCCCAGTTCATCTTTGAAATATGAAATCTTCCGCTCCAAATAAACAAATACTTTGAATGTTTTAATGACTTGATCCGGTTGTGAAACTTGAATCCTTCATAAAGTGTAGCAGAAAATTTCTTCTCATTTACTTTCAATTTATTTGCAACATCAATCAACAAAGGGTTGATAATAAAATTAAAATTTTCTACTCCAAGAAAATCAACATATTGTACTATCTTCAACAAATCAACTGAGGCTTGAGGATTGTGAGTTGTGGACTCATCCTCATTTTTTACCTCAATTGAATCTTCCACAATGTTCTCAATAATTACCATCTCTTTTTTTTAACGTTTTTTTTTTTTTGGTGCTGGGTGCACGATTTTAACCTAGTGCACATCAAAAAAATAAGAACGAAGATGATAGGATGATGACAGGAAACAAAAGATAAAGGGATAGAAAACTGATTTTAGAACCTGTGCTCTAATACCAAATGATACGAACCTCAATCGACACGCTTTGAGACCCAACAAAAATATTGGAATATTTGCCCAAGAAAGCTAAAATTCAGATTTTTGATAGAAATCCTGACCCAACGTTTATAATCGAAACGCGAACCAAAGGTATAAGTTGACCTTGACCCAATGATTATAAAGAATCACGAACCGAATGTATAAAGTTTGAACGCCACAAGGAAGAATCCCTGATAAGTTCACAGTTCTTGAAGAACCAAAAGAAGAGCAAAACCTCACCTTTTCTGATTTTTATTCAATAATATATGAAAAACGTTTACAAACTTAAGAGCCTATTTAAGGTCTCCATAAAACTTGACAGACAAGAAAATATATTCTAAAATAACTCCTAATTGATACCTTACCATATCAGGAATCAAATTTGACCTAAAAAGCATTAAATGCACCTAAAAACAAGGAAATAAATCACCTAAACCTAAAATAACGTTTTTACATAATAATACCAAAAATAATAAATTACAATAATTAAACAGTAAATTGTGTTCTACATCAATTTAGGTGGTAGAGGAAGCTCTTGGTTGTGGTGGTGGTTGTTGGTTCTTGGTTGGTGGCGACTGCCACTAGGCTGTGTGTTTGTATATTGGTTGAGTTCTAAGTAAATATATTATTTAATGTGATATGAACCTCAATCGACACGCTTTGAGACCCAACAAATAATATTGGAATATTTGTCCAAGAAAGTTAAAATTAAGATTTTGATAGAACCTTGACCCTTTTATAAGTGAAATGCGAACCAATAGTATAAGTAACAGACCTTGACCCAATGATTATAATTGAATCACGAAACGAAGGTATAAAGTTTGAACGCCACAAGGAAGAATTCCTGATAAGTTCATAGTTCCTGAAGAACCAAAAGAAGAGCAAAACCTCACATTTTTTTATTTTTATTCAATAATCCTCTATTACAATGAAAAAAATGTACTAAATATTAAAACCCTAAATAAAAGTTGATTTGGTCTAAAATTAG
>NC_134014.1:27553179-27573179 GCF_040712315.1 Castanea sativa | reverse complement strand
ACCCTGACCCAATGTTTATAAGAGAGGCGCGAACCAATAGTATAAGTAACAAACCATGACCCAATGTGATGTAGGACACAATTTACTGTTTATTTATTGTAATTTATTCTTTTTGGTATTTTTATGTAAAAATGTTATTTTAGGTTTAGGTGATTTATTTCCTTGTTTTTAGGTGTATTTAATGCTTTTTAGGTCAAATTTGATTCCTGATATGGTTAGGTATCAATTAGGAGTTATTTTAGAATATGTTTTCTTGTCTGTCAAGTTTTATGGAGCCCTTAAATAGGCTCTTAAGTCTGTAAACGTTTTTCAGATATATTATTGAATAAAAATCAGAAAAGGTGAGGCTTTGCTCTTCTTTTGGTTCTTCAGGAACTGTGAACTTATCGAGGATTCTTCCTTTTGGCGTTCAAACTTTATACCTTTGGTTTGTGATTCTTTATAATCATTGGGTCAAGGTCAACTTATACATTTGGTTCGCATTTCGATTATAAACGTTGGGTCAAGGTTTCTATCAAAAATCTGAATTTTAGTTTTCTTGGGCAAGTATTCCAATATTTTTGTTGGGTCTCAAAGCGTGTCGATTGAGGTTCGTATCATATTCCAATATTGTTTGTTGGGTCTCAAAGCGTGTCAATTGAGGTTCGCATCACAATGGTTATAATTGAATCACGAACCGAAGGTATAGAGTTTGAAATCCATAAGGAAGAATCCTTGATAAGTTCACAATTCCTAAAGAACCAAAAGAAAAGCAAAGCCTCACATTTTCTGATTTTTATTCAATAATCCTTTATTACAATGAAAAAAACGTACTAGATATTAAAACCCTAAATAAAATTTGATTTGGTCTGAAATTAGCAGATCCAAAATAGCAAAATAGCTAAAAAAAAAACGTTCTGAACAATAAAAGTCCTAAGTTCAGGTAGATTTGGTTTGAAATAATAGCTCTAGAATAGGAAAAAATTCCATTAACTGATATAGAGCTGGAAAGTCAATCAGTCATTAATCCACGCCATAAATCACTCTCAATTAAGCCAGATTAGCCCTTAATAGCTTGGATTAAATTTATTACGCCTTCATCTTCTTTTGGGCCAAGCTTGGAATATCCTAGGTTAGAATCAGCCCAAATCTCTTGAATCAGCCCATTAAATGCTTCTTTGATCTTCTTGGATCTTGCTCTCATAATAGGCCCAACTGGAACATGCAATGGATTCTTAAATGCTTGTTGATTCTCATCATAATGTGCTGTATATATTATTTTGATGTTTAGAATCAAAGAATAGAACATGTGATGAATGGTGTATTGTAAAATGATGTGGTAAAATAATAAAGTAAGTTTTTTGATGTGTTAAAATGACATAATTTCCCAATGCCTGATGGGAATGCTCTAATGGAACTATTACTTACTAGTAGTAGGTGCCCATTTAAGTAAAGTTTCATTACAGTTGTAGTGTTGCATTAGAGTGAAATTACAGCAATCATAAATAATTGTGCATCACATATTCAAACTCTATTGTTAGGACATAAAGTTTGGTATAATAATTTAGAACAAAGAAACTTGATGTATTTTCAGTTCTTGGTTCTAAGAGCACTCATATCAATTAATGTATAATGGCATAAATGATAAGTTTTGCCCATAACTCCAAAAATCACCCACATCAGTACATATAAATTTGTGTAAATTTGAATTGTTGCAATAGTAATTATGTAAATATACATGATTACTGATGAAGCCAAAAATGGTCATCAGTCGTTGACCTTCTCAAAGCCTATGACGGGGTAAAAGTTCCTTGCAAAGATGAGAGAGAAAGACACCAGAGTGGTGTTAACCAACGATTCTTCGATGATTAAGTTAGTAGAGTTTTCAACATCTCTCGGAGAATAAGAATGTAATTCTATGTATTTAGAATTGTGTACCTTATCTTTGGTGTTTGGTGGCCTATTTATAGCCTTGATATAGCCGTTGAAAACCATAAGTGTAACCATCGTTGGCCTCTTAATGGCTCTTTTGGTTGTTTGAGTAACGTTTGCCTAACCTGAAATGGAGGTTTGAATAGCTCATAATTGGCCTTTCTGGCCATTGGAGTCTATCAGTTACAAAACTATTAATGTTGCACCATTAATGCCGTATGGTCGTCTTCTCATATGATGACCTTGTGGATTGTATGCTCATCCTCTTATATGGACGAGCCTATGGATTGAAGGTCTGTCAACTATATGACAAACCTGTAATTCCAGTACTCGTTAGTTGCCCTTTTGTTCCTTCGTTGTATTTTTGGATGACAGTAGGAATAATGACGGATTGCATTCCGTATGATGAGGATTCTTTGATGCCATTCACATCACATTAAATGCATTTCATGTCATATGTCTGGTCATGGCTACGTGCCGTTTACTCACTGGTTGGACGTGTGAATATGGGGTCTTGATTTTTCGGCACTGATTTCGCGTTTTTCCTTAAAACTTTTCATGTTATATGTATTTTCTTTTATCTTCTTCAACCTTTTAAGTTTGCTTCTCTCATCTGCATTTCTCTGGTCATTTTTCTCTCTTACACACTCTTCATTCATGGTTGATCACACTACTATTAGTCTAGGGTTTCCTTCGGTCTTGTTTTTCTTTGCTAGGCTAGGCGTCTTTCTTGAGTACTCCAATGGTCGCCATCACCAAGTGGGTTTATTTGTGTCTCGAGAGTGTGCCCTTAGGTCAGTTTTGCTTGAGCTTTATCCCCTAATTCTTCATTCTCTGATTCGATAGCACCTTGGCAAGCGAGATGGCTGAGGAGAGGTTAAGTGAACTGGGCATGGGGTTTTCGCCTAGCAATGACCCTGTGGGTATAGTGGAGGATGTAACGATGTCCAAACCATCTACTTCTTCGATACCTCGATCAGAGCCTTTCCAAGCTCTGATCGAGGAGTGTGTCTTAGAGTGGAAACACCTAAAAAATCTCAGGAAGCGTTTCTAATTCCCTGTTAAGACAAAGGTATGTCTCCTTCATCTAGGAAAAAAGGCTTGCACCTTTGCCCATGGCCATGTGCGTTTCTACGAGGCTGATTTTCTTTGTGGTCTTCGTTTTCTTATCCACCCCTTTATTCAAAAGCTACAAAACCATTTCAAGATTGCCCCTAGTCAACTCATCCCAAACGCATAGCGGATGGTAGTGAGCGTTATGTCGATTTGGATGTCCGTCCTTGAGGGGAGCATGGTTAGTCTGAATGATTTTTTGTACCTTTATTATTTAAAGCCTTCGACCCATTATGAGTATTTTGAATTTTATCCCTAGGATAGGAGTTCTAGGGTCGTCTGTGGTCTCCCCTCTTCCTTTCATGATTGGAAGTCTAGTTACTTTTTTGTCTATGGGGAGGGATGGGAAACTGCTTTTGATGAGGTTTGGGGTGAGGTGCCTCCATTGCTGCGTACATGGGAGGTTCCCACGCTTTGTGTGTCTTTCCTTCTTTTGATTTTCTTTGTCATTTGAATATTTGATTATCCTAATTCTCTTCATTTTACAACAAAAGCTTGTCTTAATTTGAAGAGAGATATCAGGTAATGGTCCAAGCTGCTTTGGACTTTTCTTTGGCGTCAAGGATTTTGACGAGTTTGTGGATCCTTAGTCATTATATGATCACTACCTAGGACCTAAACCCTCAGACTACGCTTAGAGGTTGCTTCTTAGGGCAGAGAGGAGTGAGTTTCTAGCTATATAATCTTACCTCATCATTCTCTTTTCCTTCGTCATTTCTATTAAGACATGTGTTTCATGTTAGGAACATATGTCATAATGTATTGGCTAATCCTTTGACAAAACGCACTTTACTTGTAATTGGGTAGATCTAGGATATGTTTAATTCTTCAAGGAACAATGTTTCAAGTTCAAGAGTTAAAGCCATGCAAGTCTGTTCAAGAAACAAGTGAAGGAGTGCTAGTTTTTAAAGCTCAACAGCTAGTATCTATCGAGGTTTAAAAAGCTGTTTAAGCCTAATGCTCAACAGCTGCTCGATAGTTAGGGTATCTATCGAGATTTATGAAAAATAGATTTTTAACTCTGATTTTCATTCCAATCCGTGAATAGATGTTTGGGCTTTCTTTTCTCACAACCCTAAACATATACAAGGATTGTTTTAAGGGCTGTCACAGCGGATGCACATCAATGCAAAAAGTTCTTCACAAGCATATTGTGAACCGGAGACATATGCCTTGGTTTGTCTTTCTCTTGAAGAAACTGCTGTGTTTGGACACCGTAGGGTTTTGTGACCAAGGAGCTTTGTGATTTTCATCATGTGATGAACTGAAGAACTTTGCAACCAACATCCTTCTCAAGTTGGTGATTAAGTTACGTACTAGGATCCGCGCATCTATTGGTTAGTCACGTACTGGGAGCCGTGCATTAAAATGAGAGATTGTGATTACAAAACAAGTTCAATTAGGTATAGGGATAAGGGTTCAACTGTATGTTAGTATAAGGTACATGGATTCCTTTACTAGTAATCGCTTGTTGTGATAATAGTGAATTCTCGGGAGTGGTGACCTTAAAATCGGGTGGTGGGGTTTTTGCCTTGGATGTTTTCTCCATTCGTAAACAAATCACTGTGTCAACTTTAATTTCAGCTGCATTTTATTTAGTTGGTGATTTGTTTGTGCTACCACGTGTATTGTATTTTAATTTGATTAATTAATAAACTTGGCTAATTAATCAATTAATTCATCACAAGGGGTCAATATATTCTTGGTCTATCAATTTCCTTATGGACGATTTATTCTGTCTTGTAGGCATGGCAACTCATTTTAGTCAGGACAGGAATGCTCGTGCTAAGGAGAAAAAGAATCAAGAGGCAGAAGACAGGGTGAAGCGTTGGGATTGTCCTCTCCAGCCCTGTCTATACTCCTTCAATCCCTTCTCCGGTTATGTCGATTGATGAGTTGCCTTTTCCACCTCGGGCTCTAAAAGGAAATGAGAAGGAGGGTGAGAATGTGTGGACAAATCTGGCTGCTACACTTGGACAAGCTCATAACGTCATTTTTGATGACATGCTTAAGGCTTTGTCTTCTGTTCCTTCTCACAAGCCTGTTAGTCGTCATGTCCACAAGCTTGTGCAACTGAGTTCTTCTTAAATAATTTTATACGTACGTATCTGTTTGTCTTTACTTATATTTCTTTTCCTTAGGTCTTTGGGGAGTCATTGCGCCTGATGACTGACTATCTTGTGATAGAGGAGAAGGTTGCGATGTCCAGCTCTAGGGCAGAAGTAGCTAAGGCCGAGGGTTCAAGGTTGAGGATGGACTTGGTCAAAGCTATGGATTAGGTGAGTGAGGCCAAAGCCAATCTGAAAGACGTTTCTGACCAGTTAAGGAAAAAGAGGATGCTCGTCATCAAATAGGAAAAGGAGATTTAGTCAGTGAAGCAGAAGGTCTCTAATGAGAGTGAGAATGTTGTGGTTGATTTCCAAGCATCTGATGTTTTTCGACCATCACTTTTGATGAATTTTTCAAAGGCTTCGAGCACCTGTGGCGGTGGACAATGAAGCTTCACTCCAAGACCATTGACTATTCTGATCTCAATTTTGAAGCTATTCACAAAGAGATGATGGTTGATGAGACGCCGAAGGAGCCAAGGCTGATAAGCAAGTGGAAAGAGGAGACGAGGGCGTAGGCCTTGAAGAAGACTAAGCTGCTCCTTTGGACGAACCCCCTGTTGACCCTCCTGTTCATCAAGTTGCTAACCTCGATGCTGTTGATCCTCCTGTTTGAATTTTAATTTTTGCTTTATTTTTTGTTTGCCCTTGTATTTAGGGCTGGTTCTCGTTTATGTTTTGATGAGTTTAGTTCAACACAATTTCTGTTATTTCTATTTTTTGTGAACAATTTGGAGTTTTGTATGCTTGTAATCTAGGAAGTACTTAATCCACACTATAAATCACTCCTAATTAAGCCAAATCAGCCCTCAATAGCTTTGATTAAATTTATTACGCTTTCATCTTTCTTCAGGCCAAGCTTGGAATGTCCTGCGCTAGAAACAACCCAAATCTCTTGAATCAGCCCATTAACTACTCCTTTGATCTTCTTGGATCTTGCTCTTGTAATAGGCCCAACTGGAACATGCAATGGATCCTTGAATGCTTGTTGATTCTCATCATTTACTAATGATATTTCTTGCTTGCTTTATTGATGACTTCTTTGAGAATCTCGTCGTAGTTACTATACTCGTCAGTTTTTATACTCGCAAGTTTGGTTATGTGTCTTACTTTTTTGCAGGGTTAGATTGTCAATATGATTTTGCTCCTTGGTT
Source organism: Castanea sativa (assembly GCF_040712315.1). Lineage (NCBI taxonomy): Eukaryota > Viridiplantae > Streptophyta > Magnoliopsida > Fagales > Fagaceae > Castanea > Castanea sativa. The sequence goes on along the minus strand of NC_134014.1, from coordinate 27,566,893 downwards.
TTAAACCTTGTGAGCTTTGATCAGATGACATTTGCTCTGGTGATGAAGACTTTGGCCGTCAGCCTGAGTTAATTTGTTATTTTTCAACTTTATGAATTTTTTTCAAAATGATTTATCCTGACGTTAGGATAATAATCGTCACTATGATTATAGTTGCTTGTTTTTAAACTTATGAAATTTATTGGACATGAGTTACTCCCGCTTTATGATGATCATACGTGTTGACCGTGTGAATTTAGCCATATGACTTATTCTTGTTCTAAGAATTTGATCATTATAATGACTGTATTTGTGGAAAAATTTTTTTTGTCATTCTGGGTCCATTTTTGGCCAAACTAGACAGTGACAAGGCGAAGAAGGGGGAAAAAGTTTCGTTCCAAGTATCGTTTCTGCCCGACCCGGGCTGGAGCATTTCTAAAAAAATTTAGAAAAAATAGTAAAAAAATTCCAAAAAATAGTAAAAAAATAAAAAACCGTCATTCTGGCTTCATTTCTAGCCAAACCAGGTAGGGACAAGCCGAATAAGAGAAAACAATATTTTTTTGTTCTGGGTACTGTTTTTGTCCGACTTGGGCTGAAGCATTCCCAAAAAAATTCAAAAAATAGTGAGAAAATTCAAAAAATTAAAAAATGTCATTCTGCCTTCATTTATAGCCAAACTGACCTAGGCCAGGGAGAAAAAGGGGAAAAAAAATTCATTCTGAGTACCATTTTAGCCCGACCTAGGCTGGACCATTCCCAAAAAAGTTCCAAAAAAATATAGTAAAAAAATTCAAAAAATTAAAAAATGTCATTCTGGCTTCATTTCAAGATGAACCGAACTGGGACAAGTTGAAAAAGAGAGAAAAAAAAATGTTCCAGGTACCATTTCTGTCCAACCCAGGCAAGAGCACTCTGAAAAAAATGAAAAATAATACAAACAATTAGAAAACCTCATTCTAGCTTCATTTCTAGCTAAATCTAGCTAGGATAGGCTAAAAAAGAGAGGGGAAAAAAATCATTCTGGGTACCCTTTTTGCCCAACCTAGGCTAGAGCATCCCAAAAAAAAAAAATTCAAAAAATTACTTAATAAATTAAAAAACATCATTCTGGCTTCATTTCTAGCAATCATGATGGGACAAGCTGAAAAAGAGAAAAAAAAAAAAATTCGTTCCAGGTATCGTTTATGCCTGACTCGGGCTGGAGTATTTCAAAAAAACTTAGTAAAAAAATCCAAAAATTAAAAACCATCATCCTGCCTTCATTTCTAGCCAAAGCTGGTTAGGACAGGCTGATAAAGAGAAAAAAACATTTTCATTCCAGGTATGGTTTCTGCATGACCTGGGTTGGAGAATTCCCAAAAAAATTAAAAAAATAAACGTCATTCTGGCTTCATTTTTAGCCAAATTGAGCTGGGACAGGCCGAATAAGAGAAAAAAAAAAATCGTTCTAGGTATCGTTTTTGACCAGCCTAGGCATGAGCATTCCAAAAAAAATTCAAAAAATTACTTAAAAGATTCAAAAAAAGAAAAAGAAAAAAAAGTCATTTTGGCTTCATTTCTAGCCAAACAGGGCCAAGATAGGCCAAAAAATGGGGAAAAAATTTGTTCTAGGTTTCGTTTCTGTCCTACCCAGGCTAGTGCATTCCTAAAAAAATTTAAAAAAAAATGTAAAAAAAATTGAAAAAACTGAAAAAAGAAGAAGAAGAAGAAGTTATTTTGGCTGCATTTCTAGCCAAATCGAGATGGGACAGGCCGAAAAAGAGAAACAACAATTTTTTTTTTGTTTTGGGTACCGTTTGCGCTCGACCTGCGCTGAAGCATTTAAAAAAAAAAAAAAGAAGTAAAAAAATTCAAAAAATGTCATTTTGGCTTCATTTCTGGCCAAACCGGCCCGAAATTCAAAACAAGAAATTAATCAACACGCTTTGAGACTCAACAAACAATATTGGAATATATGCCCAAGAAAACTAAAATTCAGATTTTTGATAGATTCCTGACCCAACGTTTATAGTTTGAACGCCACAAGGAAGAATCCATGATAAGTTCACAGTTCCTGAATAACCAAAAGAATAGCAAAGCCTCACCTTTTCTGATTTTTATTCAATAATATATGAAAAACGTTTACAGACTTAAGGGTCTATTTAAGGACTCCATAAAACATGACAAACAAAAAAATATATTCTAAAATAACTCCTAATTGATACCTAACCATATCAGGAATCAAATTTGACCTAAAAAGCATTAAATGCACTAAAAAAAAGGAAATAAATCACCTAAACCTAAAATAACGTTTTTTACAAAAAAAAAACAAAAATAATAAATTACAATAATTAAATAGCAAATTTTGTCCTACATCAAATCAGATCCTAAATTTTGAATCTTCCACAATGTTCTCAATAATTACCATCTTGGATCTGATGTAGGACAAAATTTACTATTTAATTATTGTAATTTATTATTTTTGGTCTTTTTATGTAAACAACGTAATTTTAGGTTTAGGTGATTTATTTCCTTGTTTTTAGGTGCATTTAATGGTTTTTAGATCAAATTTGATTCCTGATATTGTTAGGTGTCAATTAGGAGCTATTTTAGAATATATTTTCTTGTCTGTCAAGTTTTAGGGAGTCCTTAAATAGGCTCTTAAGTCTGTAAACGATTTTCACATATTATTGAATAAAAATCAGAAAAGGTGAGGCTTTGCTCTTCTTTTGGTTCTTCAGGAACTGTGAACTTATCAAGGATTCTTCCTTGTGGCGTTCAAACTATATACCTTTGGTTCGTGATTCAATTATAATCATTGGGTCAAGGTCTGTTACTTATACCTTTGGTTTGCGTTTCACTTATAAACGTTGGGTCAGGGTTCTATAAAACATCTGAATTTTAACTTTCCTGGGCAAATATTCCAATATTGTTTGTTGGGTCTCAAAGCGTGTTGATTGAGGTTCGCATAAAAAATTAAAAAAAAAAAAACTTCATTTTGGCTTCATTGTTGGCCAAACCCACGCCGGGACAGCCCAAAAAAAGGGAAAAACAATTTTCATTCCGGGTATCATTTCTGCTTGACTTGTGTTGGAGCATTCCCTAAAAAAACTCAATAAAATAGTAAAAAAATTTGAAAACATAAAAAAAAAAAAATCATTTGGGCGTCATTTCTTACCAAACCGAGACAAGACAGGCCGAAAAAGACACAAAAAAAAAAAAGTATTGGGTACAGTTTTTGCCCAACTTGTGCTGGAGCATTCCCAAAAAAATTCAAAAAAAAATTGTAATAGAATTGCATAAAATTAAAATTTAAAAAAAAAAAGCCAATTTGGCTTCATTTCTAGCCAAACTAGGCCTGGACAAGGAGAAAAAGTGAAAGAAATTTTGTTTTTCATTATGAGTATTGTTTCTGCTGCAACTGGGTAGGTGCATTCCCAAAAAAATTCAGAAAATTAAAAAAACATCAATCTAGCTTTATTTCTAGAAAATCGAGCTAGAACAGGCCTAAAAAGACAAAAAAAAAAAAAAATCATTCCTGGCGCTGTTTCTGTCTATCTAGAGTTGGAGCATTCCGAAAAAGTTTCAAAAAATAGTAAAAGATCCAATAAATTAGAAAAATTCATTCTGGCTTCATTTCTAACCAACTTGGGCTGGGACAAGCTGAAAAAGTGAAGAAAAAAATATTTGTTCTAAGAACCGTTTTTGCCTAACTTGGGTTGGAGCATTCTAAAAAAATTTCAAAAAAATTATTTTAAAAATTCAAAAATTTAAAAAACGTCATTCTGGCTTCATTTCTAGTCAAACCGAGTTGAGACAGGCCGAATAGAGAAAATGTTTTTTTCCGTTCTGGGTATCATTTATGATTGACCTAGTCAGGAGCATTTCCAAAAAAATTGAAAAAAAAAACTGTATAATAATTCCAAAAAAAAAAAAGTCATTTTGGCTTCATTTCTAGCCAAACCGGGCCGGGACTGGCCGAAAAATGGGAAAAAAATATTTTCGGTGTGGATACCATTCCTACTCAACCTGGGCTGGAGCATTCACAAAAAAATTCAAAAAAAAAAGTAAAAAATTAAAAAATATCATTTTGGCTCCATTTCTAACGAAATTGGGTTGGGGATAGGCTGAATAAGGGAAAAATAAATTTTTTTTCCTGGTACCGTTTCTGCCTGACCTAGGTTGGAGCATTCCCAATAAAATTAAAAAAAATTCGTAAAAAAAAATCAGATAATGACAAAAATAAGTCATTTTGTTCCGAGTACTGCTTTTGCTCGACTTGGGCTAGAGCATTCCCAGCAAAATTTTAGAAAAATGGTAAAAAAAAAAACAAAGAAATAAAAAATGTTATTCTAGTTTCATTTATAGCCATATTGTGCTTGGACTGGTTGAAAAAGAGAGTTTTTTTTTTTTTTTCATTCCGAGGTCTATTTTTTCCCGACTAGGGTGGGAGAATTCCCGAACATATTCCCAAAAAAGAATAGTAAGAAAATTCAAAAAATTAAGAAACGTCATCTTGGCTTCATTTCTAGCCAAACCGGGTCAAGAAAAGCCGTTAAAGTGACAAACAATTTCGTTCTGGATATAGCTTGATGTAGGACACAATTTATTGTTTAATTATTGTAATTTATTATTTTTGGTATTTTTACGTAAAAACGTTATTTTAGGTTTAGGTGACTTATTACCTTGTTTTTAGGTACATTTAATGCTTTTTAGGTCAAATTTGATTCCTGATATGGTTAGGTATCAATTAGGAGTTATTTTAGAATATATTTTCTTGTCTATCAAGTTTTATGGAGCCCTTAATAGGCTCTTAACTCTGTGAACGTTTTTAAGAATATTATTGAATAAAAATCAGAAAAGGTGAGGCTTTGCTCTTCTTTTGGTTCTTCAAGAACTGTGAACTTATCAGGGATTCTTTCTTGTGGCGTTCAAACTTTATACCTTCGGTTTGTGATTCTTTATAATCATTGGGTCAAGGTCAACTTATACCTTTGGTTCGCGTTTCGATTATAAATGTTGGGTCAGGGTTTCTATCAGAAATCTGAATTTTAGCTTTTCTAGGTAAATATTCCAATATTTTTGTTGGGTCTCAAAGCGTGTCGATTGAGGTTCGCATCATAGCTTCAACTCGAACTGTGCTGGAGCGTTCCCAAAAAATTAAAAAATAAAAATAAAAAATGTCATTCTAGCTTCATTTCTAGCCAAACTGGGCTGGGAAAGGCCTAAAAAGAGAAAAATTTCTTTTCGGGTACTGTTTCTACCTGAACAGTGCTGGAGGATTTCCAAAAAAATTAGTAAAAAATTTCAAAAAATTAAGAAATATCATTCTGGCTTCATTTCTAGCCAAATCGGCCAGGACAAGCCGAAGAAGGGAAAAAAAATTTTCATTTCGAGTACCGTTTCTACCGACTCGTGGTGGAGCATTCCTAATTAAAAAAAAAAAAAAATGAAATGGAAATGTTATTCTGGCTTCATTTCTTGCTAAACCGAGCTGGGACAAGCCGAAAAAGAGAAAAAAAAATTTCGTTCTAGGTACCGTTTCTGCCCAACCCGGGTAGAAGCATTCTAACAAAATTAAAAAAAATGGTAAAGAAAAAAAAAATTTAAAAGATGTCATTCTGGCTTCATTTCTAGCCAAACCTGGATGGGACATGCTGAAAAAGAGAGAAAACGAATTCTGTTCCAGGTACCGTTTTTGCCCGACTCGAGCTAGAGAATTCCCAAAAATATATTCGGAAAAAATAGTAAGAAAATTCGAAAAAAAAAAATAGATTTTAACTTCATTTCTAGCAAAACCAGGCTTGGACAATCTATAAAAGAGAAAAAAAAATTGTTATGGGTATCAAATCTGCCTGATCTGGGCTAAAGCATTCCCAAAAAAAATAGTCAAAAAATTCAAAAAACATTTTGGCTTCATTTCTAGCCATACTTGTTCAGGACAGACCAAAAAAAAAAACATTTCGTTTCGAGTACCATTTTTGCCGAACGTGGGCTGATGCATTCCTAAAACAAATAGTACAAAAATTCAAAAAATTAAAAAATGTTATTCTGGCTTGATTTCTAGTGAAATCGGGCTTCAATAGGCCGAAAGTGAGGATTTTTTTTTGTTCCAAGTACCGTTTCTACCTGACTCGGACTGGAGCATTCCCAAAAAAATTGAAAAAAATGAAAAAAAACGTCATTTTGACTTCATTTCTAACCAGTCTAGGCTGGGAAAAGACGAAAAAGAGGGAAAAAAAAATTCGTGTTGGTTACTGTTTATGCCTGACCCAGGTTGGGGCATTCCCAAAAAAATTTTAAAAAATTAGAAAAATGTCATTCTAGCCAAACCGGGTCGGATAGGTGATGCGAACCTCAATGGACACGCTTTGAGACCCAACAAAAATATTGGACTATTTACTCAGGAAAGCTAAAATTCAAATTTATAATAGAAACCCTGACCCAACGTTTATAATCGAAACGCGAACCAAAGGTATAAGTTGACCTTGACCCAATGATTATAAAGAATCACGAACCGAATGTATAAAGTTTGAACGCCACAAGGAAGAATCCCTGATAAGTTCACAACCAAAAGAAGGGCAAAGCCTCACCTTTTCTTATTTTTATTCAATAATTTTATATGAAAAACGTTTACAGACTTCAGGGCCTATTTAAGGGCCCCATAAAACTTGACAGACAAGAAAATATATTCTAAAATAACTCCTAATTGATACCTTACCATATCAGGAATCTAATTTGACCTAAAAAGCATTAAATGCACCTAAAAACAAGGAAATAAATCACCTAAATAAAAAAAAAACGTACTAAATAATAAAACCCTAAATAAAAGTTGATTTGGTCTGAAATTAGCAGATCCAAAATAGGAAAATTGCTAAAAAAATGTTTAAATAATAAAAGCCCTAAATTCAGGTAGATTTGGTCTGAAATAGCAACTCCAGAATAGGAAAAAAATCTCCATTAACTGATAGAGCTAGAAAGTTAATTAGCCATTAATCCACCCCATAATCACTCCCAATTAAGCCAGATCAGCCCTTAATAGCTTGTATTAAATTTATTACGTCTTCATCTTCCTTTGGGCCAAGCTTGGAATGTCCTGTGCTAGAATCAGCTCAAATCTCTTGAATCAGCCCATTAAGTGCTTCTTTGATCTTCTTGGATCTTGCTCTTGTAATAGGCACAACTGGAATATGCAATGGATCCTTGAATGCTTGTTGATTCTCATCAATAGGCCAAAAAATAGGGAATTTTTTTTTTTTTTTCATTTTGAGTACCGTATTTGCCTAACCCGAGCTGGAGCGTTAAAAAAAAGGTAAAAAAAATTAAAAAAAAGAAGAAGTTATTTTGGCTTCATTTCTAGCCAAATTGGGCTGGGAAGGGGAGAAAAAAGTGAAAAAAAAAAAAAAAAATCATTCCAAGTACCTTTTCTGCCTGACCTAGGCAGGAGCATTCCCAAAAAATTTCCAAAAAAATCCTAAAAATTAAAAAAAACAAAAAAAAAAAGTCACTCTGGCTTCATTTCTAAACAAATCGAGCTGGGACAAGCTGAAAAAGAGAAAAAAAAAAAAATTCATTCCAGGTATCATTTCTGTACAACCCAGTTTGGAGCATTTTGAAAAAAATTGAAAAGAATTGTAAAGAAATTTGAAAAAATTAGAAAATATTGTTCTGGCTATATTTCTTACCAATTCGAGCTGGAACAGGCTGAAAATATGAAAAAAGAAAGAAATTTTTCGTTCCAGGTACCATTTCTACCCAACCCAAGCTGGAGCGTTCCAAAAAAAAAATTCAAAAAAATTACTTAGAAAATTCAAAAAAAAACAAAAATCATTCTAGCTTTATTTCTAGCCAAATTAGGCCAAGACTGGGCAAAAAAGAGAAAGAAAAATTTTGTTCCAAGTATCGTTTCTACTCGACCTAGGTTGGAGCATTCCCAAACAAATTAAAAAAAAAAAGTCAAAAAATTTAAAAAATTAGGCGGCTGGAGACGCACTCATTCCACATGTCCCATGGTGAGATGACCATTATGCTACAAGACATGTAGGTTATAATGGGGGTACCTGTAGATGGCTTGACGGTGGTGGGATTTAGCCATATGCCTGATTGGAGTGACTTCTACGCCGATTTGCTAGGCCATAGGCTGCCGGGCAAAGACGTTGGTGCTAGTAACAACATCGCAGTGCTGTGTGGGCTGAGGGTAAAAGCGTGTTGGCTCGAGTCACAGTTTAGCAACCCTCTCCCGGTTGACGCCACTGACTTGCTTGTGTAGCAATATGCTCAGTTTTACATTCTAGAGATGTTGGGTAGTATGCTGTTTATGGACAAGTCTGGTGAACGGCTCTCAATCATGTATCTGCAATTTTTCAATCCAATCATCAATGGAAAGAATTTTAGCTGGGGTAGTGCAGCACTAAGTTGGCTATATAGACACCTTTATAATGCAACAAAGAAGATAGCCAAGCAGATTAGCGGTGCACTGCTATTGGTGCAGTTGTGAGCGTGGGCAAGGTTTCCACATATATGTCCTGTGATGAGGCATGCACACCAAACTCTACCCCCAGGTCCACTTGTTGTTAGGTATGTAGGATCTTAGATAGTTACCGTTTTACATTTCCACATTAACTTTTTCGCATGGGAATTATGTAAGTAACTAATATGAAGGTTATGTCTATGTTGTTTGGTAGATGGAAAGAGGCTAAGTGCACAACTAAACATCCAATGCACGTCCTACGTGCCTATCGTGTATCGCTTGCTTCACTACAGCCAAATCAGGTATCGTGCCTTTGTTGGGGACCGCTTTGGCATGTTATTGTTCTACTTACAATTCACTTTGGAATGTATAAACATTTTTGATTTTGGAGTTAAAAATTGTTGGCATGTATTGTTCACATTCGTTACACATTTTTTCTAATTATATTGTTAATACGATTGTTTCCATTTGTTGGATCATTGCAGATTGTCTGGGAGCCAGACGAGTCTGTGTTGGGTTCCCTGCTCGCATATTGTACGATAGGCCAACACATATGGAAGTCTATCGTTCCGCTCATACATTTTTGGGTGGTTGAAGGCCATCACCCCAAACGTGTTCTCCGACAGTTTGGGATGAAGCAAGGCGTACCGGTTGATGTCAATACTTCAACTAAACTTCACAAGATAACACTCCAAGGCAAGCAAGAGCTGAAGTACATGCCACGCATATTACTAAATGGGCTGCACCACCCTTTCATGGGGAGATGAGCTACAATGATAAGTATATGGTGTGGTTTCGTCCCCACACTCTACGCCACATTACAAAAGAGACCTCGTACTAGGACACTTTGGTAAGTTCACAAAGGCTGTTCTGTTACAAATGTACCTCGCTTCGTATAGTTTAATTCAACCTACTAACACTACTTTTGTAGACTTCTAACAGGTTGAATCATAGTTGAAGATTATGGCGAAGTGTGAACTAGGTTCCGAGATCTACACCGACTGTATTGATGCCTTAAAAGCTGTGGAAGAGATCGGTCGGTTGACCTTGGACGATGCATGCGCTGCAGGCAACATGAGTGAACCGGCTGCACCAGCTGCAGGGCATGGTTTGGCAAGCAGGTGGACGTTGAGGGCGTGGAGGAGGCCATCAATTTGGTTGGCGTCACACACCCGTGCATGACCACACCATGGAAAAGGTAAGTCAGCCAGTAGATGAGATGTGTTTGGACACTGGTTATGATATAGGATGCGATGTGACCAGTCCACTACCATCCATGGCACACGATAATGCAAATCCATCCCATAAGTTTGCCCATGGGGACACATTTCGGGTCCCATCCATGGTTCGTGATGATACTTGCCCATCGACATCCTCTACTACATCTTCGTTGCCCATCACCCGTAGTCTCCCCCATCAACCACTGGCGCTGGCCCCATAGATGTACATGGTAGAGATGAGATGAGATGAGATTCATGCCCACCCTTAGGCGACCCACCCCTAGTGTTGTCCCCCCCCCTGAGTTTGTGCATACCGAGTTCATCTAGATAGAGATACCCACCCCCTACCAGAGGCTTCACATATTAAGGATCTGCTGTGAGGGCCGCAGTGGACACGTACACATCCTCCTAACTGTGGGACTAGAGATGGTACTATACTTCAATTCAATACCGATTACATATAGATCTCTGTGAGAGACCTCACCAAGAGTGCCTCTTAAAAAAAGAGAGATTTTTGGAGTGTTTTTTATGCGAACCTCAATCGACACGCTTTGAGACCCAACAAAAATATTGGAATACTTGCCCAAGAAAGCTAAAATTCAGATTTTTGATAGAAACCCTGACCCAACGTTTATAATCAAAATGCGAACCAAAGGTATAAGTTGACCTTGACCCAATGATAATAAAGAATCACGAACCAAAGGTATAAAGTTTGAACGCCACAAGGAAGAATCCCTGATAAGTTCACAGTTCTTGAAGAACCAAAAGAAAAGCAAAGCCTCACCTTTTCTGATTTTTATTCAATAATATTTGAAAAACGTATACAAACTTCAGAGCCTATTTAAAGGCTCCATAAAACTTGACAGACTAGAAAATATATTCTAAAATAACTCCTAATTGATACCTTACCATATCAGAAATCAAATTTGACCTAAAAAGCATTAAATGCACCTAAAAACCATTAAATGCACCTAAAAACAAGCAAAATACTTAAAAAACGTTCTAAATAATAAAAACCCTAAATTCAGGTAGATTTGGTCTAAAATAGCAGCTCCAGAATAGGAAAAAATCTCTATTAATTGATATAGAGCTAGAAAGTCAATCAGCCATTAATCCTTGCCATAAATCACTCCCAATTAAGCCAGATCAGCCCTCAATAGCTTGAATTAAATTTATTACGCTTCCATCTTCCTTTGGGTCAAGCTTGGAATGTCTTACGTTAGAATCAGCCCAAATCTCTTGAATCAACCTATTAAGTGTTTCTTTGATCTTCTTGGATCTTGCTCTTGTAATAGGCCCAACTGGAACATGCAATGGATCCTTGAAGGCTTGTTGATTCTCATCAGCTTTTTAGGGCACCTCTCTTTTTTCGTAAGTGGTGTGGAGTCGACACTTATTTTTTACACAAAAAAATAAGAAAAATAAATATAAAATACATGACTGAATTGTTCTTCTCGTTGATTGAATAAAAAAAATACATAATTGAAAAATGAAAAATTGGATGGCTTTGGGTCCTAGTTACAAACTACCAAATAATTACATGGCTTTTTGTCATAGTTACATTCTACCCAAAATAAAATAAAGACAAGGCTTAGATCTACCTATCCAAAAGAACTAGATTTGGGGGCTAGGTTACGGAATGGGAAGGAGTTAGCCACCCATTCCATCTAGACAGAGTCTAGCCCTCTAGACTCTTGTGACCAATGTACTATTTATGCATGTTATGAATGACAAGTTGTATGTATGACAAAACTAAATCACGCAAATTTATTTATAAATGAATCCCCTTATTTGTTTTAGTGATAAAAAAATTGATTTTGGTTTGTAAAAAATGCCAGATTTGTTTTGTAATAATAAGAAAAAATGGTTTTTGGAGAGAAAATTCATATCTGTTTTGGTGATAAAAATTTAGTTTTTAGTTTAGAAAAATTAGACCTGTTTTTGAAAACAAAATGGTTTTAACTTGGTAAAAGATCAGATCTGTTTTGTGTCAATTAAAAATGGCTTTTGAAAACAGAAAAATTAGATATTTTTTTATAGGTTCAAAAATATATGAAATGATTTTTTTATGAAAAGAATTTCATTCATAAGATAAATTGATGCTACATGAACTAAATAAAACAAACAATCATGAATACAATCGTGCATAATCTTTTTCTTTGTTTCAAAATCTGCATGTATTAAAGAAAAATTTTAGATCTACATCTAATGAAGATGCAGATCTATTTTTTTTTTAAGAAAAATTTAGATCTACATCTAATAAAGACGCAGATTCATTTTTGACTGAAAAAAAATTCAGATCTACATCTAAAGAAAGATGCAGATCCGTTTTTGTTTAAGAAAAAGAATTAGTTATATGCAGATTATTGAAATTAAGAAAGAGATCACAATAATTATATAAAAAAAACAAGATCATGCTTTAACAAAACAATGATTAACAATTCATGTTATTGATAAAAAAAAAAAATGCATCGTCATAAACAAGAACCATAAAATAGAAAAACGAATAGGGTGATTGAAAACAACCTCTTGCATGGAGCACTCCTTGTTCTTGAAAGGATGTTTTAGGGTTCAAGGAAATTTATTCAATTATCTTTGAAACCTAAAAATCCTAATTTTAGCAGCAAATATCAAAGAGGATCAGCAAATATAAGCACTTGGAGAGTATAAAAACATATGCCTCTCAGAGCACCAAAAAAAAATCCTTGAATTATGAGATCAAGTCTCTATTTATGACACCAGAAAAACTCTAAAAAATGGCTTAGATGTATAGAACGCGAATGGGGACTCATCCTTTTGCAAAAAGATCGAAAAGGGTGTGTCTTATTGTCACCCGAAGGGCATTGGGCCAAAGTCCAAAAGGAGCCAATTCGGCACTTTTAAAGTGCTGTTCAACACTCCAAAAGTGTCGAACGGTGCTTTTGGACACCAAATGCACTTTCGTGTTCGGGTGCGTTTTGGACTCTCTTTCTAGGGTTTTTTAATCCAGTCTTTGTACATAGTCATGTTTTTATCTTTAATCTATGATTTTTCATCTCTTTTCTGGATAATTCAGAATTGTTGGTGATGCGAACCTCAATCGACATGCTTTGAGACCCAACAAATAATATTGGAATATTTGCTAAGGAAAGCTAAAACTCAGATTTTGATAGAACCCTGACACAATGTTTATAAGTGAAACGCAAACCAAAAGTATAAGTAACAGACCTTGACCCAATGATTATAATTGAATTACGAACCGAAGGTATAAAGTTTGAACGCCACAAGGAAGAGTCCCTGATAAGTTCACAATTCATGAAGAACCAAAAGAAGAGCAAAGCCTCACCTTTTCTGATTTTTATTTAATAATCCTCTATTACAATGAGTGCATTCTATTTATAAAAAAAATGTACTAAATAATAAAACTCTAATTAAAAGTTGATTTGGTCTAAAATTAGCAGATCCAAAATAGTAAAATAGCTAAAAAAATGTTCTAAATAATAAAAGCCCTAAATGCAGGTAGATTTGGTCTGAAATTAGTAGCTCCAGAATAGGACAAAATCTCTATTAACTGATATAGAGCTGCAAAGTCAATCAGCCATTAAGCCACGCCATAAATCAAGCCTCATTAAGCCAGATCAGCCCTCAATAGCTTAGATTAAATTTATTACGCCTTCATCTTCCTTTGGGCCAGGCTTGGAATGTCCTGCGTTAGAATCTGCCCAAATCTCTTGAATCAGCCCATTAAGTGCTTCTTTGATCTTCTTGGATCTTACTCTTGTAATCGGCCCAACTGCAACATGCAATGGATCCTTGAATGCTTATTAATTCTCACCATTCCCCCTCTCTTCAAAAGGATTTTTCCTTGAATCATCACTTACATCAAAAGGAGAAAGATCAGAAACACTAAATGTAGTACTAATGTTATACTCACCCGGAAGATCCAACTTGTATGCATTATCATTGATTCTCTCAAGGATTTGAAATGGACCATCCACTCTAGGATGTAGCTTAGACTGCCTACGGTTTGGAAATCTTTCTTATCTCATATGCACCCAAACCCAATCACCCGGTTCAAAGGGGA
>NC_134014.1:27540679-27548179 GCF_040712315.1 Castanea sativa | reverse complement strand
GTCAAGTTTTATGGAGCCCTTAAATAGACTCTTAAGTTTGTAAACGTTTTTGATACATTATAGAATAAAAATAAGAAAAGGTGAGGCTTGCCCTTCTTTTAGTTCTTCAAGAACTGTGAACTTATCAGGAATTCTTCCTTGTGGCGTTCAAACTTTATACCTTTGGTTCGTGATTCATTATAATCATTGGGTCAATGTGTCATACTTATACCTTTTGTTCGCGTTTCGATTATAAACATTGGGTCAGGGTTTTCATCAAAAATCTGAATTTTAGATTTCTTGGGCAAGGATTCCAATATTTTTTGTGGGTCTCAAAGCGTGTAGATTGAGGTTCGCATCAAATTTACTTATTATATTCATGTTTATCATTTTCAGATTTAAATCATGGCATCATTTAGCCCACTTGTTGTTATTTTTAATCAAAACAAACTGACTGGATCCAACTATGTTGACTGGAAAAGAAATTTGGATATTGTTCTTACAGCTGAAGAGCACAAATATGTGCTTACTCAACCATGTCCTAACTTTCCTTCATTAAATGCTCCTCTTGAGGAAAAACAACAATATGATCGTTGGCAGAAATCTAATGAGATGGCTAAGTGCTATCCTAGCATTTATTTCAAATATTCTACAGCATTAAATGCAGGATGTAGTGAAGAGAATCAACGGGCATTCAAGGATCCATTTCAAATGTTCCTGTTGGGCCTATTACAAGAGCAAGATCCTAGAAGATCAAAGAAACACTTAATGGGCTGATTCAAGAGATTTGGGCTGATTCTAATGCAGAACATTCCAAGCTTGGCCCAAAGGAAGATGAAGGTGTAATAAATTCAATCCAAGCTATTGATGGCTGATCTGGCTTAATTTTGAGTGATTTACGGCGTGGATTAATGGCTAATTGACTTTCCTGCTCTATATCTATTTTGGTTTTCAGAAAAATTATTCTCCTTGTGAGGTCTTGTGTTCCTCTTGGTTCTTAAAAGAACTCATGAACTTATCAAGTTAATCTTGTGGCGTTCAAACAACCAAACTTATCACCTAGATTCTTAAGAGTTTCTTAGGAATTCTTGGTGTGGCATTTTCAATCCATCGTAGTCTTGGTTTTTCATCTGATTAGATGATAGGCCAAGGCTTAACAAATCTTGTCTACACGATCTTAGGATTCTAAACCATCATTGTTATCGGGTTTCATCACAATTGTTGGTGAAGTTCATATCATTTGGTATCAGAGCTTTGGTTCTAAGATAAGTTTGACTATCTTTTATTTTCATTCTATTTCCTATTCCTTACTCCAAAAAAAAAAAAAAATTCTCAATCTTGTTCATCACTTTATTCAAGTTCTTGACCTTTTTGATGAGTTTTTGGTTGTTTCTCATTCTAAATTACTGCTGGATTATTTTGAATTAGTTTCTTGAAGTTCGATTAAGAACTAAAGAAGACACAAAAGAGCGGAAAAAGGCAAGAGCCTGTGAGACCATAAGAGGGTAAAAGCCATTTAGAGTGAAAACACAAGTGCGACTGTATCAATTCTTGAGTGAAACACGTGAGGGAGGGCCTGTGATAATTCTAACTTTGTTTTGCAGATTTTAAACATGGCCAACAATCAAGAAGAAGACACAACTGAAGAACTTCGACAACCAATAGATTAGAACCTCCAAATGCAAGCACTGCTAGGGGAGATGAGGCGTATGTTGAAAGCTGAAATTGAACCTATTCATGAGAGATTGGATAGGGTAGAAGCGGGAACTCCTAGAGGGAAACATGACATCCACAACCGACAACAAGGTGGGCATGTTCCATGGCAGAATGTTGAGGAAGAGGCGGAGCCGGAGGAGGTTGATGAGCCATATGTGAACCGAGGCAGGTTTGAGCGTGGGTATGGGAATAGAGAAGCTAGGATAGGTAGGGCTAGGAGGGATAATGATTTAGGAAACATAAAGATTAAAATCCCATCTTTTCAAGGCAAAAATGATCCTGAAGTTTATTTGGAGTGGGAAACTAAAATGCAGATGGTGTTTGATTGTCACAACTATTCGGAGATAAAGAAGGTTAAGTTGGTTGCAATTGAATTTACCGATTATGCCATTGTGTGGTGGGATCAATTATTGATTAATAGGAGGAGGAATAGAGAGCCACCCATGGACACTTGGGAGGAGATGAAAATGCTTATAAGGAAGCGTTTTGTGCCCAATCACTATTATAGGGGACTGTATCAAAAGTTGCAAAGGTTAACTCAAGGTTCCAAGAGTGTGGATGAGTATCACAAGGAGATGGAGGTAGCTATGATCCGGGCTAATGTAGAAGAGGACCGGGAAGCCACAATGGCTAGGTGCTTGCATTGTTTAAATCGTGAGATTGTAGATATAGTTGAGATACAACACTATGTTAAATTGACGGATATGGTGTATCAAGCCATAAAGGTGGAGGAGTAATTCAAACAGAAGGGATTGGCTAGGAGGGAACAACCTATGGCTACCACCAGTCAGTGGAAGACAACTCCAAAAAGAGATGAGCAGCTACAAAATAAGCCCAAATTTGTTCATTTAAGAGTGCCAACTCAAAGACCGCC
This sequence comes from Castanea sativa, assembly GCF_040712315.1. Lineage (NCBI taxonomy): Eukaryota > Viridiplantae > Streptophyta > Magnoliopsida > Fagales > Fagaceae > Castanea > Castanea sativa. The sequence goes on along the minus strand of NC_134014.1, from coordinate 27,545,610 downwards.
ACTACTTTAGGTAACACCGAGGCTTTGAGTTCTAAAACCCATGATATTTAGTGTTTTAAATGTCAGGGGCGGGGACACGTAACCAGCCAGTGTGTAAACAAAAGGGTTATGGTGATAAATGCTCAAGACGAGCTTAAGTCAGAGAATGAGGAAGAAGTAGATAATGTTGACATGCTATCTTTGGAGGATGCCGATGATGAGCAAAATGCTGTGGTTGGAGATTTATTAGTAACAAGGTGAGTCCTCAATATGCAGGTTAAGGAGGAATTCTTGGTGTGGCGTTTTCAATCCATCGTAGTCTTGGTTTTTCATCTGATTAGATGATGGGTCAAGGCTCAACAAATCTTGTCTACACAATCTTGGGGTTCTAAACAATCATTGTTGTCAGGTTTCATCACAATTGTTGGTGAAGTTCATATTAAGTTATTATAGAATATATTTTCTTGTCTGTCAAGTTTTATGGAGCCCTTAAATAGACCATTAAGTCTGCAAACGTTTTTCATATATTATTGAATAAAAATCAGAAAATGTGAGGCTTTGCTCTTCTTTTGGTTCTTCAATAACTGTGAACTTATCAGGAATTCTTCCTTGTGGTGTTCAAACTTTATACCTTCGGTTCATGATTCAATTATAATCGTTGGGTCAAGGTGTCATACTTATACCTTTGGTTCGCGTTTTGATTATAAACGTTGGGTCAGGGTTTCTATCAAAAATCTGAATTTTAGCTTTCTTGGGCAAGTATTCTAATATTTTTGTTGGGTCTCAAAGCGTGTCGATTGAGGTTCGCATCATGTAAAGCTTGCTTTGGACATAATGCTAAGTCTGAAGGAGATGTTTGGTGAGCAAGGCCGTTCTGCAAGGCAAGAAACTATGAGACAGATTTATAATACCAAAATGGTTGAAGGTACTTCAGTGAGAGAGCATTGTCTTAAGATGATCTCTAATCTGAACACATTAGAAGTTTTAGGTGCCGACATTGATGGAGAATCCCAAGTGGATATGATACTCCAGTCACTACCGGAATCATTCAAGGAATTCAGACTCAATTATAATATGAACAAAAAGATTTATTCTTTGTCTAAATTAATGAATGAGTTAGTGGCGGCGAAAGGCATCCTTGGTACTTCTAGTGTTAAAGCCAATGTGGGTGAATCTTTTACTTCTCAACCTAAGTTGAAAGGCAAGGGTAAGAAGAAGAAGAAGAAGAACTTCACTAAGTAAGATGGTAAACAAATTGCCTTAGGAGTTTCCAACAAAGGAAAAAAAAGCAAAGGAAAGTGTTTCCATTGTGGTGAGAAAGGACATTGGAAGGGGAATTGTCCAACATTCAAGGTTGCCAAGAATAAAGGTATAAAAAGTTCATTTCTTCTTAAAATATGTTTGGTACAGAATCCCACAGATTCCTGGTGTGTGGATTCAGGTTGTACTAATCATATCTGCAATTCTTTGCAAAGGTTCCAGGAGACCAGAAAGTTGAATGAGTGAGAACTATTTTTTACTTTGGCTGATGGGAGCAGGATTCCAGTTGTAGTTGTTGGAGTGTTTAATTTATGCTTTAAGTCTAGAGTTTTAATATTGGAAGACTGTTTGTCTGTATCTAATGTTCGTAGAAATTTAATTTCTGCAACTTACATAGGTAAACATGGATATTGTGTTATCCTGAAAGACAATGTTGTAATAAAGAAGGATAACAGGTTTATCTGTTCTGGCAATATTGTGGATGGTCTTTATAATTTAACTCCTGACAAGTATGAATTATACAATTGTGAATTAGATAGTAGCTCTCATGTAAAATCATTAAAGAGAAAGTTTCCTTCTACTAGTGATGCATATCAATGGCACTTGCGTTTGGGTCATATTAATTCAAATAGGATTCAAAGACTAATCAAAGATGGACTTTTATAGCCCATGGGCTTTGATGGATTTTTAGTTTACGAATCTTGTTTGGAATGTAGAATGACCAAACGACCTTTTAATGCAAAAGGTAGAAGAGCCCAAGAGTTGCTTTAATTTGTTCATATAGATGTAAGTGGTCCTATGTCAACCGAAGCAAAAGGAGGTTATGAGTACTCATCACTTTTACAGATGACTACTCAAGATATGGTTATGTGTACCTAATGAGACGGAAGTCCGAAACCTTTGAAAAGTTCAAAGAGTTTAGGGCTAAAGTTGAAAAATCAATTGGGTAAACGCATAAAGGCCATTTGATCTGATCGAGGTGGCAAATACCTTCTTGGGGATTTCAAGGATTATCAAATGATGCGAACCTCAATTGACATGCTTTGAGACCCAACAAAAATATTGGAATATTTACCCAGGAAAGCTAAAATTCAGATTTATGATAGAAATTCTGACCCAACGTTTATAATCGAAACGCGAACCAAAGGTATAAGTTGACCTTGACCCAATGGATCCATTGCATGCTCTAGTTGGGCCTATTACAAGAGCAAGATCCAAGAAGATCAAAGAAGCACTTAATGGGCTGATTCAAGAGATTTGAGATGATTTTAAGGCAGGACATTTCAAGCTTGACCCAAAGGAAGATAAAAGCGTAATAAATTTAATTCAAGCTATTTAGGGCTGATCTGGCTTAATTGGGAGTGATTTATGGTGTGAATTAATGGCTGATTGAGTTTCCAGCTCTATATCAGTTAATGAAGATATTTTCCTATTTTGGATCTGCTAATTTCAGACCAAATCAACTTTTATTTAGGGGTTTATTATTTAGTACATTTTTTTAAAATTTATTTCCTTGTTTTTAGGAGCATTTAATGCTTTTAAGTCAAATTAGATTCCTGATAGGGTTAGGTATTAATTAGGAGTTATTTTAGAATATATTTTCTTGTCTGTCAAGTTTTATGGAGCCCTTAAATAGGCTCTTAAGTCTGTAAACGTTTCTCATTATATTATTGAATAAAAATCAGAAAAAGTGAGGCTTTGCCCTTCTTTTGGTTCTTCAAGAACTGTGAACTTTTCAGGGATTCTTCCTTGTGGCGTTCAAACTTTATACCTTCGTTTCGTGATTCTTTATAATCATTGGGTCAAGGTCAACTTATACCTTTGGTTCGCGTTTTGATTATAAGCGTTAGGTCAGGGTTCTATCAAAAATCTGAATTTTAGTTTTCTTAGGCAAATAATCCAATATTTTTGTTGGGTCTCAAAGCGTGTAGATTGCGGTTCGATTAAGGTTCGCATCATATTCCAATATTTTTTGTTGGGTCTCAAAGCGTGTTGATTGAGGTTCGCATCATTTGGTATCAGAGTACAGGTTCTAAAATCAGTTTCCTATCCCTTTATCTTTTGTTTCCTGCTATCATCCTATCTTGTTTCTTTTGTGTTCTTCATTCATCGTTCTTATTTTTTTTTTTTTGAAGTGTACTAGGTTAAAATCGTGCACCTGGTTCCAAAAAGAAAAAAAATCGTCAAAAAAAAAAAGACAATAGAAAAGAATTAGAAAAAAAGAAATTTTTTTTTTGTAGTTTCAATTCTCTCAGACCAGAATATCATTTTCTTTTGTCCTCGTCCTTTGATTTATTGTTTCTGTCATATTTTCTTGCCGTGGTATTTGTTTTTACACTACAGGTTGAATTTCTTGATCAAATTTATTAGTTTAATGCAGAGTTGAAAAGGGGAAGCTACGAGTGGAAAATGCAAGAGAGTGAGAGACTAATATCAGGAAAAAGCCAATTTAAGAGTGAAACACGAGTGGGAGTGACATAATTTTAGTGCAAACACGTGAGGGAGTGTTGTGAGGAATTATTTCTAACAATTCTCTGTTGTTTCAAAAGTATGTCTTCTAGGGGCGAAACATCAAATAGGGAAGGAGGGGAGGAGTCGTCCATCATTTTACAAGCTATGCAACAACAATTTGAACGCATGAATGTGGTGTTTAATGAGATTCAGGATCGGATGGATAGGCAAGACACTGTTATTGCTACTTTGCGTGAGAAGCGTCCCCGAAGATGCCCTAATGCTAGAAGGCAAGAAAGGCATGCGCGCATGGATGATTCTGATGACTACCACAAGGATGAGTTTGAAGATGAAGAAGATCAAGCTTCATTGAACAATGAGGGTAGGTTTGTGCAGAGGGGAGAAAGGCGTGGTAGAGGTTTCCGAAGAGATCCTGATGCGAACCTCAATCGACACGCTTTGAGACTCAACAAAAATATTGGAATATTTACCCAGGAAATCTAAAATTTAGATTTTTGATAGAAACCCTGACCCAACGTTTATAATTGAAATGCGAACCAAAGGTATAAGTTGACCTTGACCCAATGATTATAAAGAATCACGAACCGAAGGTATAAAGTTTGAACGCCACAAGGAAGAATCCTTGATAAGTTCATAGTTCCTGAAGAACCAAAAGAAGAGCAAAGCCTCACCTTTTCTGATTTTTATTCAATAATATATTATATAAAAAACGTTTACAGACTTAAGAGCCTATTTAAGGACTCCATAAAGCTTGAGAGACAAGAAAACATATTCTAAAATAACTCCTAATTGATACCTAACCATATCAAGAATCAAATTTGACCTAAAAAGCATTAAATGCACCTAAAAACAAGGAAATAAATCACCTAAACCTAAAATAACGTTTTTACATAAAAATACCAAAAATAATAAATTACAATAAATATACAGTAAATTGTGTCCTACATCAGACCCCTCCCCTTGAAACAAACTCGTCATCGAGTTCATCTTTGAAATCTGAAATCTTCCACTCCAAATAAACAAATACTTCGAATGCTTTAATGACTTGATCCGGTTGTGAAATTTGAATCCTTCATAAAGTGTAGCAGAAAATTTCTTCTCATCTACTATCAATTTATTTGCAACATCAATCAACAAAGGGTTGATAATAAAGTTAAAATTTTCTACTCCAAGAAAATCAACATATTGTATAGTCATCTTCAACAAATAAACTGAGACTT
>NC_134014.1:27518179-27533179 GCF_040712315.1 Castanea sativa | reverse complement strand
AGAATAGGAAAAAATCTCCATTAACTAATATAGAGTTGGAAAGTCAATCAGCCATTAATCCACGCCATAAATCACTTCCAATTAAGTCAGATCAGCCCTCAATAGCTTGGATTAAATTTATTACGCCTTCATCTTCCTTTGGGCCAAGCTTGGAATGTCCTGCATTAGAATCAACCCAAATCTCTTGAATCAGCCCATTAAGTGCTTCTTTGATCTTCTTGGATCTTGCTCTTGTAATAGACCCAACTGGAACATGCAATGGATCCTTGAATGCTTGTTGATTCTCATCAACGTGTGTCGTCCATACTCCAATCTTGTGGAACTATGGACACTCGATCCAAACCTACATTTGTCCTCCTAGGACACCCCCCTTTTGTTCGATAACATGTTTTCTTGCCCCTTCATGTGCTTAATAGGTTTGTTGGCCGATGTTTGGTCCTCTTTAACTCCTTGTTCCCCCATTTTCTTGTTTGCTGGCTGCTTTCTTTATTTGTTGCATGTACATGCTTGGAGCAAAGACACTTAGAGTGAGGGTGCGACTCCCTAGGTGTGAGCAAAAAGGGCATGGATGCAAGCAAGAAGATACAAGCCCAAAAAGGGCAATGTTTCGTAGATTAGGATGTAGACACTCATTTTTGCACACATAATTTTAATCTTGGCAGATGATTGAAATGACCATTTCAAGTACCCCAAAAATCATAGTTGCATTTCATGCATCAAGTCATTCATCACATATCATAAAAATGATCTTGAGATTCTAATGGTTGCGACGATATGCCCGATTCCCAAATTGGACCGTCGGATTGAAAAATTTCACAAGATCAAGCTTTCATGGTTTGCATGCATTGTGTGTGGGTGAAGCTGATCACGTGCGATTAATTTAAATTAATTTTGATTGGTCAACAATTAAAATTAATTAAATAATTTATGTGATTGGCTGTTGGATTTTATCAAAAGTAAGCTTGGTTGCATAAGAATAAAATGGATAATCAGATAACAAGGGAATTGTTGATAATTAAATCTTTTTAGAATATTTATCTATAAGATAGTTATTATTTTAAGCACCTGATTATTAAAATAAAAGGAATTTATTTTGGAATACAAGTTGAAATTACGTCCAAGCCTCTATAAATAGGGAATTAAAATAAATAATCAAGATCCTCTCTCTAACCCCTCTCTCTCCCTTTACGTTAAAGAAATTCTAGAAGCTTTGATTTAGGAATTTCTTTTCTATTAAGTGTCTCTTATTGTAGATCTTTTGATGCGAACCTCAATCGACACGCTTTGAGACCCAACAAACAATATTGGAATATTTGCCCAAGAAAGCTAAAATTCAGATTTTTGATAGAAACCTTGACCCAACGTTTATAATTGAAACGTGAACCAAAGGTATAAGTTGACCTTGACCCAATGATTATAAAGAATCACGAACCGAAGGTATAAAGTTTGAACGCCACAAAGAAGAATCCCTGATAAGTTCACAGTTCTTGAAGAACCAAAAGAAGAGCAAAGCCTCACCTTTTCTGATTTTTTATTCAATAATATCTATATGAAAAACGTTTATAGACTTAAGGGCCTATTTATGGGTTCATAAAACTTGACAGACAAGAAAATATATTCTAAAATAATTCCTAATTGATACCTTACCATATCAGGAATCAAATTTGACCTAAAAAGCATTAAATGCACCTAAAAACAAAGAATTAAATCACCTAAACCCAAAATAACGTTTTTACATAAAAATACCAAAAATAATAAATTATAATAAATAAACAGTAAATTGTGTCCTACATCAGACTCCTCCACTTGAAACAAACTCGTCCTCGTGTTCATCTTTGAAATCTGAAATCTTTCGCTCCAAATAAACAAATACTTCGAATGCTTTAATGACTTGATCTGGTTATGAAACTTGAATCCTCCATAAAGTGTAACAGAAAATTTCTTCTCATTTACTTTCAATTTATTCGCAACATCAATCAACAAAGGGTTGATAATAAAATTAAAATTTTCTACTCCAAGTGATGTGAACCTCAATCGACACGCTTTGAGACCCAACAAAAATATTGGAATATTTACCCAAGAAAGCTAAAATTCAGATTTTTGATAGAAACCCTGACCCAACGTTTATAATCGAAACGCAAACCAAAGGTATAAGTTGACCTTGACCCAATGATTATAAAGAATCACGAACCAAATGTATAAAGTTTGAACGCCACAAGGAAGAATCCTTGATAAGTTCACAGTTCCTAAAGAACCAAAAGAAGAGCAAAGCCTCACATTTTCTAATTTTTATTCAATAATATTATGAAAAACGTTTACAGACTTCAGGGCCTATTTAAGGGCTCCATAAAACTTGACAGAGAGGAAAATATATTCTAAAATAACTCCTAATTGATACCTTACCATCTCAGGAATCAAATTTGACCTAAAAAGCATTAAATGCACCTAAAAACAAGGAATTAAATCACCTAAACCTAAAATAACGTTTTTACATAAAAATACAAAAAAATAATAAATTACAATAATTAAACAGTAAATTGTGTCCTACATCACCAAGAAAATCAACATATTGTATAGTCATCTTTAACAAATCAACTGAGACTTGAGGATTGTGAGTTGTGGACTCATCCTCATATTTGACCTGAATTGAATCTTCCACAATGTTCTCAATAATTACCATCTCTTTTTTTTTCACTTTTTTTTTTTTTGGATGATTACAGGAAACAAAAGATAAAAGGATAGGAAACTGATTTTAGAACCTGGCTCTGATACCAAATGATGCGAACCTCAATTGACCCGCTTTGAGACCCAACAAACAATATTGGAATATTTGCCCAAGAAAGCTAAAATTTAGATTTTTGATAGAAACCCTGACCCAACGTTTATAATCGAAACGCGAACCAAAAGTATAAGTTGACCTTGACCCAATGATTATAAAGAATCACGAACTGAAGGTATAAAGTTTGAACACCACAAGGAAGAATCCCTGAAAAGTTCATAGTTCTTGAAGAACCGAAAGAAGAGCAAAGCCTCACATTTTCTGATTTTTATTCAATAATACCTATATGAAAAATGTTTACAGACTTAAGGGCCTATTTATGGGCTCCATAAAACTTGACAAACAAGAAAATATATTCTAAAATAACTCCTAATTGATACCTTACCATATCAGGAATCAAATTTGACCTAAAAAGCATTAAATGCACCTAAAAATAAGGAATTAAATCACCTAAACCTAAAATAACGTTTTTACATAAAAGTACCAAAAATAATAAATTACAATAAATAAATAGTAAATTGTGTCCTACATCATCTTTAAAAAAAAATTATTCTCCTTAATTTCTGAATTAATTCTCTCCTTGTGGAATTCCTTCATGCAAGTAAGTTTCCATCTCTCTATTTACATGTTCATATAACAGATTCAATTCTCCATGCTCTTCTTAACATACTCTTCCTTTTGTTTGCTTGATTCTTCTTAGGTTATATGATGTAGATTTGTTTATCCATATGTGTTGTATTCATATAGTTATGTGATGCATATGATTAAATCCTAAATCTGATGTAGGATACAATTTACTGTTTAATTATTGTAACTTATTATTTTTGTTTTTTTTTATGTAACAACGTTATTTTAGGTTTAGGTGATTTATTTGCTTGTTTTTAGGTGCATTTAATACTTTTTAGGTAAAATTTGATTCCTAATATGGTAAAATATCAATTAGGAGTTATTTTAGAATATATTTTCTTGTCTGTCAAGGTTTTGGAGCCCTTAAATAGGCCGTTAAGTCTGTAAACGCTTTTTATAAGATTATTGAATAAAAATAAAAATAAAAAGGTGAGGCTTTGCTCTTCTTTTGGTTCTTCAAGAACTGTGAACTTATCAAGGATTCTTCCTTGTGGCGTTCAAACTTTATACCTTTGGTTCGTTATTCATTTATAATCACTAGGTCAAGTTACTTATACTTTTGGTTTGCGTTTCACTTATAAACGTTGGGTCAGGGTTTTGTAAAAATCTGAATTTTAGCTTTCCTGGGCAAATATTCCAATATTGTTTGTTGGGTCCCAAAGCGTGTCAATTGAGGTTCGCATCATTTGGTTTTAGAGCACAGGTTCTAAAATCAGTTTTCTATCTCTTTATCTTTTGTTTTCTGTTATCATCCAAAAAAAAGTGAAAAAAAAAGAGAAAAACAAAGAGAGATGGTAATTATTGAGAACATTGTGGAAGATTCAATTGAGGTCAAATATGTGGATGAGTCCACAACTCACAATTCTCAAGTCTTGGGTTATTTGTTGAAGATGACTATACAATATGTTGATTTTCTTGGAGTAGAAAATTTTAACTTTATTATAAACCCTTTGTTGATTGATGTTGTAAATAAATTGAAAAAGTAGATGAGAAGAAATTTTGTGCTACACTTTATGAAGGATTCAAGTTTCGTAACCGGATCAAGTCATTAAAGCATTCGAAGTATTTGTTTATTTGGAGCAGAAGATTTCAGATTTTAAAGATAAACTCGAGGACAAGTTTGTTTCAAGTGGAGGGGTCTGATGTAGGACACAATTTACTGTTTATTTATTGTAATTTATTATTTTTGGTATTTTTATGTAAAAACGTTATTTTAGGTTTAGGTGATTTATTTCCTTTTTTTTAGGTGCATTTAATGCTTTTTAGGTCAAATTTGTTCCTGATATGGTTAGGTAATAATTAGGAGTTATTTTAGAATATATTTTCTTGTCTGTCAAGTTTTATGGAACCCTTAAATAAGCCCTAAAGTCTGTAAACGTTTTTCATATATTATTGAATAAAAATAAAAAAATGTGAGGCTTTGCTCTTCTTTTGGTTCTTCAAAAACTGTGAACTTATCAAGGATTCTTTCTTGTGGCGTTCAAATTTTATACCTTCGGTTCGTGATTCATTATAATCATTGGGTCAAGGTGTCATACTTATACCTTTGGTTCGCATTTCGATTATAAACGTTGGGTCAGGGTTTCTATCAAAAATCTGAATTTTAGCTTTCTTGGGCAATTATTCCAATATTGTTTGTTTGGTCTGAAATCGTGTCGATTGAGGTTCGCATCATTTGTCTGATGTAGGACACAATTATTGTTTATTTATTGTAATTTATTATTTTTGGTATTTTTATGTAAAAACGTTATTTTAGGTTTATGTGATTTATTTCCTTATTTTTAGGTGCATTTAATGTTTTTTAGGTCAAATTTGATTCCTGATATGGTTAGGTATTAATTAGGAGTTATTTTAGAATATATTTTCTTGTCTGTCAAGTTTTATGAAATCCTTAAATAGGCCATTAAGTCTGTAAACGTTTTTAATAAAGTATTGAATAAAAATCAGAAAATGTGAGGCTTTGCTATTCTTTTGGTTCTCCAAGAACTGTGAACTTATCAGGGATTCTTCCTTGAGGCGTTCAAACTTTATACCTTCGGTTCTTGATTCATTATAATCATTGGGTCAAGGTGTCATTCTTATACCTTTGGTTCGTGTTTCGATTATAAACGTTGGGTCAGGGTTTCTATCAAAAATCTGAATGTTAGCTTTCTTGTGCAAGTATTCCAATATTTTTGTTGGGTCTCAAAGCGTGTCGATTGAGAATCAACAAGAATTCAAGGATCCATTGCATGTTTCAGTTGTGCCTATTATAAGAGCAAGATCCAAGAAGATTAAAGAAGTACTTAATGGGTTGATTCAAGAGATTTGGGCTGATTCTAACGCAGGACATTCCAAGCTTGGCCCAAAGGAAGATGAAGGCATAATAAATTTAATCCAAGCTATTGAGGACTGATCTGCCTTAATTGGGAGTGATTATAGGGTGGATTAATGTCTGATTGACTTTCCAGCTCTATATCAGTTAATGGAGATTTTTTCCTATTCTGGAGCTGCTATTTCAGACCAAATCTACCTGAATATAGGGCTTCTATTATTTAAACGGTTTTTTAGCAATTTTCCTATTTTGGATCTGTTAATTTCAGACCAAATCAACTTTTATTTAGGGTTTTATTATTTAGAAGTTTTTATTTATTTAAGTGATTTATTTCCTTGTTTTTAGGTGCATTTAATGCTTTGTTGGGTCTCAAAGCGTGTCGATTCAGGTTCGCATCATTTGGTATCAGAGCAAAGGTTCTAAAATCAGTTTGCTATCCATTTATCTTTTGTTTCTTGTTATCATCCTATCTTGTTTCTTTTGTGTTCTTCATTCATTGTTCTTATTTTTTTGAAGTGCACTAGGTTAAAATCGTGCAACCAGTTCCCAAAAAAAAAAAAAGGTAAAAAAAAAGACATCATAAAAGAAATAGAAAAAAAAAATTGTTTGCAGTTTCAGTTCTCTTAGACCAAAATATTGTTTTCTTTTGTCCTCTTCCTTTGATTTAGTGTTTCTGTCATATTTTCTTGCCGTTGGTATTTGTTTTTACACTACAAGTTTGATTTCTTCATCAAATTTATTAGTTTAATACAGAACTGAAAAGGGGAAGCTACGAGTGGAAAAGGCAAGAGAGTGTGAGACTAATATCGGGAAAAAGCCAAGAGAGTGCGAGACTAATATCGGGAAAAATCCAATTTAAGAGTGAAACACGAGTGGGAGTGACATAATTTGTGTGCAAACACGTGAGGGAGTGTTGTGAGGAATTATTTCTAACAATTCTTTGTTGTTTCAAAAGTATGTCTTCCAGGTGTGAAACATCAAATAGGGATGGAGGGGAAGAGTCGTGATGCAAATCACGGAGCTGGTCATGCTGATCATACACGTGGAAATTGAGTTGAATTTGCACATGACCCTTTGTCACTTCCTAGTGGCCCAATTACAAGACTTAGAGCCAAACGTTTCAAGGAATCACTAAATGGGCTAGTCCAAGAGAATTGGGCTGATTCTGAAAAGACCAAGATGGGCTCAAATAATAATCAAGGCTTAGTCTATGTCATCAAAGCACTTGTAGAGGAAAATTAAAATACATTAAATCTAGTCATTTAGCTTGTTTGACTGCCTTTAAAAGTCCAAGAATCCAAAAAAAAACATGGGAACTTGTTTTGGTTAATTTTTGTGCTGTTTTCAAAGCTGTAATTATTACTTGCCTATTCTTGGAGGGTTGTTCCAAGTATATAGATGGGTAGTACGAATTTTAAAAATCAATTTCGGGTTTTCAGAATAACTATTCTCCTTGTGAGATCTTGTGTTCCTCTTGGTTCTTAAAAGAACTCTTGTACTTATCAAGTTAATCTTGTGGCGTTCAAGCAACCAAACTTATCACCTTGATTCTCGAGAGTTTCTTAGAAATTCTTGGTGTGGCGTTTTCAATCCAATGTAGTCTTGGTGTTTCATCTGATTAGATGACGGGTCAAGGCTTAACAAATCTTGTCTAATGATTTGGGGTTCCAAACCATCATTGTTATCGGGTTTCATCACAATTGTTGGTGAAGTTCCTATCATTTGGTATTAGAGCTTTTGTTCTAAGATAAGTTTGCCTATCTTTTATTTTCATTCTATTTCCTGTTCCTCACTCAAAAAAAAAAAACGAAAAAAAAAGAAAAAAAAAAAGAAAAGAAAAGAAAATTTCTCAATCTTGTTCCTCACCTTATTCAAGTTCTTGATCTTTTTGATGAGTTTTGGTTGTTTATCATTCTAAATTACTACTGGAATATTTTGAATTAGTTTCTTGAAGTTTGATTAAGAACTAAAGAAGACACAAAAGAGTGGAAAAAGGCAAGAGTGTGTGAGACCATAAGAGGGTAAAAGCCGTTTAGAGTGAAAAGACGAGTGCGAGTGTATCAATTCTTGAGTGAAACACGTGAGGGAGGGCCTGTGAGGATTCTAACCTTGTTTTGCAGATTTTAAACATGGCCAACAATCAAGAAGAAGACACAACCGAAGAACTTCGACAACCAATAGATCAGAACCTCTAAATGCAAGCACTGCTAGGGGAGATGAAGCGTATGTTGAGGGCTGAAATTGAACCTATTCATGAGAGATTGGATAGGGTAGAAGCAGGAACTCCTAGAGGCCAGCAACATGACATCCACAACAGGCAGCAAGGTGGGTGTGTTCCATGGCGGAATGTTGAGGAAGAGGCGGAGTCGGAGGAGGTTGATGAGCCATATGTGAACCGAGGGTATGGGAATAGAGAAGCTAGGATGGGTAGGTTTAGGAGGGATAATGATTTAGGAAACATAAAGATTAAAATCCCATCTTTTCAAGGCAAAAATGATCCTGAAGTTTATTTGGAGTGGGAAACTAAAATGCAGATGGTGTTTGATTGTCACAACTATTCGGAGATAAAGAAGGTTAAGCTGGCTGCAATTGAATTTACCGATTATGCCATTGTGTGGTGGGATCAATTATTGATTAATACGAGGAGGAATAGAGAGCCACCCGTGGACACTTGGGAGGAGATGAAAATGTTTATGAGGAAGTGTTTTGTACCCAATCACTATTATAGGGGATTGTATCAAAAGTTGCAAAGGTTAACTCAAGGTTCCAAGAGTGTGGATGAGTATTACAAGGAGATGGAGGTAGCTTTGATCTGGGCTAATGTAGAAGAGGACCGGGAAGCCACAATGGTTAGGTTCTTGCACGGTTTAAATTGTGAGATTGCAGATATAGTTGAGATGCAGCACTATGTTGAATTGACGGATATCATGCATCAAGCCGTAAAGGTGGAGGAGCAATTCAAACGGAAGGGATTGGCTAAGAGGGGACAACCTATGACCAGTTAGTGGAAGACTGCTCCAAAAAGGGACGAGCAGCTGCAAAATAAGCCAAAATTTGAACCATCTATGAGTGCCAACTCAAAGACCGCCACTACTTTAGGTAACACCGAGGCTTTGAGTTCTAAAACCCGTGATATTAAGTGTTTTAAATGTCAGGGGCGGGGACACATAACCAACCAGTGTGTAAACAAAAGGGTGATGGTGATAAATGCTCAAGGCGAGCTTGAGTCAGAGAATGAGGAAGAAGTAGAAAATGTTGACATGCCATCTTTGGAGGATGCCGATGATGAACAAAATGCTGTGGCTAGAGATTTATTAGTAACAAGGCGAGTCCTCAATGTGCAGGTTAAGGAGGAAGAAAGTAACCAAAGGGAGAACTTGTTTCATACTTGGTGCTTTGTAAATAACAAAGTTTGTAGTGTCATTATCGATGGAGGGAGCTGCACAAAGTAGCCAGCACTTATTTGGTGGAAAAATTGGCCTTAACTACCTTGAAACATCCTCAACCTTACCGGCTTCAGTGGCTGAATAAATGTGGCGAAATCAAGGTGACAAGACAAGTGTTGGTGGCATTATCCATTGGCAAATATGAGGATGAGGTGCTATGTGATGTGGTTCCCATGCATGCATGCCATTTATTGTTGGGAAGACCATGGCAATATGATCGGAGGGTTAAGCATGATGGATTCACAAATAAGTATTCTTTCACTCTTAAAGGGCAACCCATTACTCTTGTGCCATTAACTCCAAAACAGGTCAGGGATGACCAATTAAAGTCACAAAGATCAAATGAAAAAAAAAAAAAAAAAGGAAAAAGAAAGGAAGGCCGAAATTGAAAAAAAAAAAAAGAGTTAAAAAAGAAAGGAGAGAAAAACATTGATCAGAGTGAAAAAGAAAGAGAGATGATTTTGGCCATAATGAGAGCAGGAGAGGAAAAATTCAATTACATTGCAAAAAAAAGTGAGATCAAGAGAGCATTATTTTCACACCAGCCCCTTATTGTACTCATATACAAGGAGGCTCTTTTATGTACTAGTGATCTCGTCGGAACTTTGCCGAGCAATGTTGTTTCTCTTTTGCAGGAGTTTGAAGATGTCCTTCCCGAAGAGGTACCTCATGGTTTACCTCCAATTCGAGGGAATGAACATCAAATTGATTTCATACCTGGTGCATCAATTCCAAACCGAACTGCTTATAGGAGTAATCTCGAGGAGACCACGGAACTTCAGAGGCAAGTAGGTGAATTATTGGAGAAGGGATACATGCGTGAAAGCATGAGTCCTTGTGTGGTCCTGGTGTTATTAGTTCCTAAGAAGGATGGAACATGGAGGATGTGTGTTGACTGCAGAGCCATCAACAACATAATGGTAAAATATCGTCATCCCATTCCTAGATTAGATGATATGCTAGATGAATTACATGGTTCTTGTGTCTTTACAAAAATTGATCTTAAGAGGGGCTACCATCAGATTAGGATGATGGAAGGTGATGAATGGAAAACTACTTTTAAGACTAAATATGGTTTGTATGAGTGGTTAGTGATGCCTTTTTGCTTAACTAATGCTCCAAGCACTTTTATGCGTTTGATGAACCATGTTTTGCGTGCAATTATTGGTAGATTTGTGGTTGTGTATTTTGATGATATCCTAATTTATAGCAAAAATTTGGAAGAACATGTAATGCATTTGAAATCTGTTTTGGAAATTCTAAGAAAAGAAAGATTGTTTGCTAACCTCAAAAAGTGCACCTTTTGTACGGATAAGCTTGTGTTTCTTGGTTTGTTGTTAGTAAAAAAGGAATTGAGGTGGACGAGGAAAAGGTGAAGGCAATCCAAGAGTGGCCAACTCCTACAACAATCAGCCAAGTGAGGAGTTTCCATGGCTTAGCTAGTTTCTATAGATGGTTTATGTGTGATTTTAGTAGCTTAGCCGCCCCTCTTACTGAAGTCATCAAGAAAAATGTGCCATTTAAGTGGGGGAAAGAATAAGAAAAGGCATTTAATCAGATCAAAGAAAAGTTAACTAATGCACATTTGCTTGTTTTGCCTAACTTTGCTAAAACTTTTGAAATTGAGTGTGATGCTTCAGGAATAGGTATTGGAGCTGTTTTGATGCAAGAAGGCCGTCCAGTTGCTTATTTCAGTGAAAATTTGGGTGGGGCAGCCCTAAATTACCCCACTTATGATAAAGAGATGTATGCCTTGGTAAGGGCTTTGGAAAATTGGCAACACTACCTATGGCCAAAGGAATTTGTGATTCACACAGATCATGAATCTTTGAAGCATTTGAAAGGGCAGCAAAGGTTGAACAAACGCCATGCTAAGTGGGTGGAATTCATTGAAACATTTCATTATGTGATCAGATACAAGCAAGGTAAGGAAAATGTGGTGGCTGATGCATTGTCCCGAAGGTATGCTTTACTTTCCATTTTAGATACAAAAATGCTTGGCTTTGAATACATTAAGGATTTGTATGCACAAGATTCTGGTTTTGGTGATGTGGTCAATGCATGTGAAAAAGTGGCATTTGGTAAGTTTTATAGGCATGATGGATTTTTGTTTCAGGAGAATAAAATGTGTGTGCCTAGGTGTTCTTTGCGTGAATTGCTTGAGCTTGTGAGAGAAGCTCATGGTGGTGGTTTGATGGGTCATTTTGGTGTAGCTAAGACTTTAGGAATTTTGCGTGATCATTTTTTTTTGCCTCATATGAAACGTGATGTGGAAAGAATCTGTGAGAAGTGTATCACGTATAAACAAGCTAAGTCTAAGTTGAAACCCCATGGTTTGTACACCCCTTTGCCAATACCTAGTGAACCTTGGACTGATATTTCTATGGATTTTGTTTTAGGTTTACCTAGGACTAAGAGGGGGAGAGATTCAGTTTTTGTGGTGGTAGATAGATTTTCCAAGATGGCACACTTCATTGCATGTCACAAAACTGATGATGCATCACATATAGCTAATTTATTCTTCAAAGAAATTGTTAGGATACATGGTATGCCTAGGACCATCATTTTTGATAGGGATGCAAAGTTTTTGAGTTACTTTTGGAAGACTTTGTGGGGAAAGTTGGGAACCAAGTTATTGTTTTCTACTACTTGTCATCCACAAATGGATGGTCAAACTGAAGTAGTAAATAGAACTTTGTCTTCTTTGTTGCATGCTATCATTAAAAAGAACTTGAAAACATGGGAAGATTGTTTGCCACATGTTAAATTTGCTTACAATAGAAGTATACATTCTGCATCTAAGTTTTCACCATTTGAAATTGTTTATGGTTTTAACCCATTGTCACCTTTGGATTTAACTTCTTTACCTTTAAGTGAACGTGTGAACTTAGATGGCAAAAAGAAAGCAGAATTTGTAAAGATGATTCATGAAAAGGCATGGCTGAACATCGAAAGAAGGACTCAACAATATGTCCATCAAGCCAACAAGGGATGCAAGAAGGTAGTGTTTGAACCAGGAGATTGGGTTTGGTTGCACTTCAAAAAGTACCGTTTTCCAGAAAAACGGCGTTCAAAACTCCTACCACGGGGTGATGGACCATTTCAAGTAATGGAGCGCATCAATGATGATGCCTACAAGCTTGACGTACCTGGTGAGTATGGTGTTAGTGCAAAATGTTGCTGATTTGTCTCCTTTTGATGTAGGTGATGATTTGAGGACAAATCCTTCTCAAGAGGGGGAGAATGATGCAAATCAAGGAGCTGGTCATGCTGATCATACATGTGGAAATGGAGTTGAATTTGCACATGACCCTTTGTCACTTCCTAGTGGCCCAATTACAAGACTTAGAGCCAAACGTTTCAAGGAAGCACTAAATGGGCTAGTCCAAGAGAATTGGGCTGATTCTGAAAAGACCAAGATGGGCTCAGATAATAATCAAGGCTTAGTCTATGTCATCAAAGCACTTGTAGAGGCAAATTAAAATACATTAAATCTAGTCATTTAGCTTGTTTGACTGCCTTTAAAAGTCCAAGAATCCAAAAAAAACGTGGGAACTTGTTTCGGTTAATTTTTGTGCTGTTTTCAAAGCTGTAATTATGACTTGCCTATTCTTGGAGGGTTGTTCCAAGTATATAGATAGGTAGTACGAATTTTAAAAATCAATTTTGGGTTTTCAGAATAACTATTCTCCTTGTGAGATCTTGTGTTCCTCTTGGTTCTTAAAAGAACTCTTGTACTTATCAAGTTAATCTTGTGGCATTAATGCAACCAAACTTATCACCTTGATTCTCAAGAGTTTCTTAGGAATTCTTGGTGTGGCGTTTTCAATCCAACATAGTCTTGGTGTTTCATCTTATTAGATGACGGGTCAAGGCTCAACAAATCTTGTCTAACGATCTTGGGGTTCCAAACTATCATTGTTATCGAGTTTCATCACAATTGTTGGTGAAGTTCATATCAAGTCGTCCATCATTTTGCAGGCTATGCAACTACAATTTGAACGCATGAACGTGGTGTTTAATGAGATTCGGAATCGGATGGATAGGCAAGACACTGTTATTGCTACTTTGCGTGAGGAGCGTCCCCAAAGAGTTCCTAATGCTAGAAGGCAAGAAAGGCGTGCACACATGGATGATTCTGATGATTACCACGAGGATGAGTTTGAAGATGAAGAAGATCAAGCTTCTTTGAACAATGAGGGCAGGGTTGTGCCAAGGGGAGAAAGGCATGGTAGAGGTTTTCGAAGAGATCCAAGATGGCAAGATGGGACTGACAGAAACCTAGGAAACATAAAAATGAAGATACCAACATTCCAAGGGAAAAATGATCCAGAAGCATACTTGGAGTGGGAGAAAAAGGTGGAGTTGACCTTTGAGTGCCACAACTACTCTGAGGAGAAAAAGGTAAATCTCGCTGTTATCTGGTGGGATCAACTTGTGATGAATAGAAGGAGAAACCATGAGAGACCTATTGAGACTTGGGAGGAAATGAAGGCCATCATGAGGAGACGGTTTGTTCCTAGTCACTACTATATGGACTTGTATCATAAATTACAGAGTCTTACTCAAGGCTATAGGAGCATGGATGACTACCACAAGGAGATGGAGATTGCCATGATTCGGGCAAATGTAGAGGAGGATAGAGAAGCTACCACGGCAAGGTTTTTGAATGGGCTGAATCGGGACATTGCCAACGTGGTGGAGTTGCAGCACTACGTGGAGTTGGAGGACATGGTGCACATGGAAATAAAGGTGGAACGACAGCTTAAAAGAAAAAGAACTTGGTTATTTCAAAATACGGGTTCCTCTGCTTCATGGAGGTCAAATGGGAGGAAAGATAAAGGGGCTGTTTTCAAGTCCAAAACCGAACCACCAAAAAGGAGAGATGAAGCTCCCAATGTCAACAAAGGTAAAAATGAATCCCAAACTCGTAATCGTGATATTAAGTGTTTTCGTTGTTTGGGAGTAGGTCATATAGCTTCACAATGCCCAAATAAGAGGACCATGATCGCATGTATTGATGGAGAGGTGGAAACTGAAAGCGAGGAAGATGATTACCAGATTCCATCACTTGAGGATGCTTGTGATGAGGAAGTGGAGTATCCAGTGGAGGGTGAGACACTTGTGGCTAGGCATGCTTTATGTGCCCAAGTCAAAGAGGATGACATGGAACAACAAAGGGAGAACATTTTTCATACTAGATGCCACCTCAACAATAAGGTATGTAGTATGATTATAGATGGGGGGAGCTATACTAATGTGGCTAGCACTACTTTAGTTAAAAAATTGAATTTACCTACCTCGAAACACCCTAGACCATATAAGTTGCAGTGGTTGAATGATTGTGGGGAGGTTAAGATAAATAAGCAAGTACTAGTTTCTTTTCAATTGGGAGGTATAACGATGAAATACTTTGTGATGTTGTTTCAATGCAAGCGGGTCACATTATATTGGGTAGGCCATGGCAATTTGACAGGAAGGCCAATCATGATGGGTTCAAGAATAGGTATTCTTTTGTTAAAGATCATAAAACCATTACTCTTGTACCGTTGACTCCAAGACAAGTGTATGAAGATCAAGTGAAACTGAAAAGAGATAATGACTTGAAAAATTGTGAGATTGGAAATGCAAAAAAAGATGATGGGAAAGAGAGTGAACAGAAAAAAGAGAGTGAAAACATAAAAAAGAGTGAAAAGACAGTTGAGGGTGGAAAAAATGAGAGAAAAACAAAAAAAAACAAGGGAGTTTTTATGCTAAGGCAAATGATGTCAAGAGTACTTTTTATACAAACCAACTTATATTTGTACTCTTGTACAAAAAGTGTGCTTTAATAC
>NC_134014.1:27490679-27515679 GCF_040712315.1 Castanea sativa | reverse complement strand
AATGGGCTAATTCAAGAGATTTGGGCTGATTTTAACGCAGGATATTCCAAGCTTGGCCCAAAGGAAGATGAAAGCGTAATAAATTTAATTCAAGCTATTTATGGCTGATCTGACTTAATTTGGAGTGATTTATGACGTGGATTAATGTCTGATTGACTTTCCAGCTCTATATCAGTTAATGGAGATTTTTTCCTATTCTGGAGCCGTTATTTCAGACCAAATCTACCTGAATTTAGGGCTTTTATTATTTAGAACGTTTTTTAGGTATTTTCCTTGTTTTTAGGTGTATTTTATGCTTTTTAGGTCAAATTTGATTCCTGATATGGTAAGGTATCAATTAGGAGTTATTTTAGAATATATTTTCTTGTCTGTCAAGTTTTATGGAGCCCTTAAATAGGCCCTGATGTTTGTAAACGTTTTTCATTATATTATTGAATAAAAATCAGAAAAGGTGAGGCTTTGCTCTTCTTTTGGTTCTTCAAGAACTGTGAACTTATTAGGGATTCTTCCTTGTGGCGTTCAAACTTTAAACCTTCGGTTCGTGATTCTTTATAATCATTGGGTCAAGGTCAACTTATACATTTGGTTCGCGTTTCGATTATAAACGTTGGATCAGGGTTTCTATCAAAAATCTGAATTTTAGCTTTCTTGGGCAAATATTTCAATATTGTTTGTTGGGTCTCAAAGCGTGTCATTAAGGTTCGCATCATTTGGTATCAGAGCACAGATTCTAAAATTAGTTTTCCATCCCTTTATCTTTTGTTTCCTGTTATATTTTTTTGACGTGCACTAGGTTAAAATCGTGCACCCAGAGCCCAAAAGGAAAAAAAAAACTAAAAAAACTAAAAAAACGAAAAGAGATGGTAATTATTGAGAACATTGTGGAAGGTTCAATTGAGGTCAAATATGCGGATGAGTCCACAACTCACAATCCTCAAGCCTCAGTTGATTTGTTGAAGATGACTATACAATATGTTGATTTTCTTGGAATATAAAATTTTAATTTTATTATCAACCCTTTGTTGATTGATGTTGCAAATAAATTGAAAGTAGATGAGAAGAAATTTTCTGCTACACTTTATGAAGGATTCAAATTTCACAACCGGATCAAGTCATTAAAGCATTCGAAGTATTTGTTTATTTGGAGCGGAAGATTTTAGATTTCAAAGATGAACTCGAGGACGAGTTTGTTTCAAGTGGAGGGGTCTGATATAGGACACAATTTACTGTTTAATTATTGTAATTTATTATTTTTGGTATTTTTATATAAAAACGTTATTTTAGGTTTAGGTGATTTAATTCCTTGTTTTTAGGTGCATTTAATGCTTTTTAGGTCAAATTTGATTCCTGATATGGTAAGGTATCAATTATGAGTTATTTTAGAATATATTTTCTTGTCTGTCAAGTTTTATGGAGCCCTTAAATAGGCCCTGAATTTTGTAAACGTTTTTCATTATATTATTGAATAAAAATCAGAAAAGGTGAGGCTTTGCTCTTCTTTTGGTTCTTCAAGAACTGTGAACTTATTAGGGATTCTTCCTTGTGGCGTTCAAACTTTATACCTTTGGTTCGTAATTCTTTATAATCATTGGGTCAAGGTCAACTTATACCTTTGGTTCGCGTTTCGATTATAAACGTTGGATCAGGGTTTCTATCAAAAATCTGAATTTTAGCTTTCTTGGGCAAATATTCCAATATTGTTTGTTGGGTCTCAAAGCATGTCATTGAGGTTCGCATCATTTGGTATCAGAGCACAGATTCTAAAATTAGTTTTCCATCCCTTTATCTTTTGTTTCTTGTTATATTTTTTTGACGTGCACTAAGTTAAAATCGTGCACCCAGCGCCCAAAAGGAAAAAAAAAACTAAAAAAACTAAAAAAAAACTAAGAAAAGAAAAGAGATGGTAATTATTGAGAACATTGTGGAAGGTTCAATTGAGGTCAAATATGTGGATGAGTCCACAACTCACAATTCTCAAGTCTTGGGTTATTTGTTGAAGATGACTATACAATATGTTGATTTTCTTGGAATATAAAATTTTAATTTTATTATCAACCCTTTGTTGATTGATGTTGCAAATAAATTGAAAGTAGATGAGAAGAAATTTTATCCTACACTTTATGAAGGATTCAAATTTCACAACCGGATCAAGTCATTAAAGCATTCGAAGTATTTGTTTATTTGGAGCGGAAGATTTTAGATTTCAAAGATGAACTCGAGGACGAGTTTGTTTCAAGTGGAGGGGTCTGATATAGGACACAATTTACTGTTTAATTATTGTAATTTATTATTTTAGGTATTTTTATATAAAAACGTTATTTTAGGTTTAGGTGATTTAATTCCTTAATTTTAGGGGCATTTAATGCTTTTTAGGTCAAATTTGATTCCTGATATGGTAAGGTATCAATTATAAGTTATCTTAGAATATATTTTCTTGTCTGTCAAGTTTTATGGAGCCCTTAAATAGGCTTTGAAGTCTGTAAACGTTTTTCATTATATTATTGAATAAAAATCAGAAAATGTGAGTCTTTGCTCTTCTTTTGGTTCTTTAAGAACTGTGAACTTATCAGGGATTCTTCCTTGTGGCGTTCAAACTTTATATCTTTGGTTCGTGATTCTTTATAATCATTGGGTCAAGGTCAACTTATACATTTGGTTCACGTTTCGATTATAAACGTTGGGTCAGGGTTTCTATCAAAAATCTGAATTTTAGCTTTCCTGGGTAAATATTTCAATATTTTTTGTTGGGTCTCAAAGCGTGTCGATTGAGGTTCGCATCACAAAGGAAGATGAAGGCGTAATAAATTTAATCCAAGCTATTGAGGGCTGATCTAACTTAATTGGGAGTGATTATGGAGTGGATTAATGGCTGATTGACTTTTCATCTCTATATCAGTTAATGGAGTTTTTTCCTATTCTGGAGCTGCTATTTCAGACCAAATCTACTTGAATTTAGGGCTTTTATTATTTAAATCTTTTTTTAGCAATTTTCCTATTTTGGATCTGCTAATTTTAGACCAAATCAACTTTTATTTAGAGGTTTATTATTTAGTATGTTTTTTTTCTATTTAGGTGATTTATTTCCTTATTTTTATGTGCATTTAATGCTTTTTTAGGTCAAATTAGATTCCTGATATGGTAAGATATCGATTAGGAGTTATTTTAGAATATATTTTCTTATTTGTCAAGTTTTATGGAGCCCTTAAATAGGTCCTGAAGTCTGTAAACGTTTTTCATTATTTTATTGAATAAAAATCAGAAAAGGTGAGGCTTTGCTCTTCTTTTGGTTCTTCCAGAACTTTGAACTTATCACGGATTCTTCCTTGTGGCGTTCAAACTTTATACCTTCAGTTCGTGATTCTTTATAATCATTGGGTCAAGGTCAACTTATACCTTTGGTTCGCGTTTCGATTATAAACGTTGGGTCAGGGTTTCTATCAAAAATCTGATTTTTAGCTTTCTTGGGCAAATATTCCAATATTGTTTGTTGGGTCTCAAAGCGTGTCGATTGGGGTTCGCATCAGAAGGTGTCGATGCCTACACCTTTTTCTGAGAGCTCCCAAGTTTTTCACGTCTCTCACATAGGAGGCTTAGCCTCCCCGAGTGGTTTTCTCTCCCCCTCTCTCTTAGCCTTTCCTTAGAATCATGTATTAGGTTTCCCGCTCTATGTATCCTTTATCTTTCCTGCACTTTGCTTGTGCTGCGTTCCATGGGTATGGCAATGTCTGTTTTACATTTCTTACACCTCGCTGGACTATCCCTTGGAACGTTAGCAATGTTTGCTTTGCTTTCTAGCTTTGTGTGATAGTATTGTGCATGATGTATGTATGTATGTATGTATACACACACTTGTATGTGGATGATTGTGCACTTTGTATGATGGACTCTCGTGGCTATGTGAGCGACCCTCTCTAGTCATGAGTGCTCTTGACCTTGTAGTGTGGGCATGTGCCCAAGGCAGTTGTTGTAGGTGTATGCTCATGCCATATTGTGTGCACGATCATTGTGGTGTGATTGTCTTGATCCATGTCACCTGAGTGACATCGGTTTCCCCGTGTATGCAACATGCATCAATATGCTCCAAACGTGAAACTCTATCGAATTTTCTCCATGAAAATAGGGCACCTCTGTTGCCATATTCTCATAGCAAAAGCTTAGTGAGAATAGTGTTTTGTGTGCTATGATGCACCTGAGGCGAAGCGTTGCTAGATTTCTGCCACAAAAATAAGGCAAAATGCTGCCGGATTTTCATTGTGGAAATTTGGCACCGATCCCAAACACACTAAGGCAGCATCGATCAAGATCACACCCTTTCTGAAACCAAACCTCAAAGCCCAATCCGTTTAAAGCCCCGAAAGTTAATGCCAATTGCTTGTTTTTAATCGCCAATGTCCTTAAGTTAAGATTCTATCAAAAGAAAGGACTGTCTACGGACAGGCGTTGTGGGGTGCCTAATACCTTCTCCACATGTAACCAGATTTCCGAACACAAGAATTATTATTTTTTACCCATCCCTATTAGATTAGGAAAAATTCCTTTTTTCTTAGCCTAGGATTGGTAATAAAATCAAATAGAGTCAGGTGATCAATCACACCTTAGAAAAAACCCAATGATTGGTTGTGACTTCACTTACCTTTGGTAACTCAATTAAAATTGACTCATTTTCCAATCACACACCAAAGGTCTACCCCTTCTTCACAGCACCTAAGCTCTCGAGCCTGCAAGCGCAAGCGTGCACGAGCATCGTTGCGATGGGTGGTCAAATTGCAGCGAGGCATCAACATAGACTAGAGTCACATATTTTATTAGTGTTATGGTATAAAATAAATTTTCAATGTACTTTTTTTTTATAGAGATTTTAACATATGACGTCCGCTCCTGATAATAGCTCTTTATTATCAAACCAAGAAGCCAATTAGTTTTTGGTACAGGCGGAGCTTGAACCCTAAATCTCTTATACAACCATCAGAGACTTTACCAGCAGAGCTAACTGGAACTCACAATTTTCAATGTACTTATATTTTTTTTTAGTACAGTACTTTTAATAGTTTTTTTTTTTTTATAATTACACTAACATGGTACAGCCAAAATTGCATGTGACAATTATTTGCATGGAACAAGTGATAACCTCACATTCATCAGTTATTACCTTATTTATTGCACATTCATATCATATTTAATGTACTTTTTTCCTTTTTGGATGTTACAACACACAATGATAGTAGCTAAAAAACTCATTGGCTAGCCTAGAGGTTTTTCCTCCATCTCAGGATTTTGTACTGCATCAATGACAAAATCCTTATAGATGGATATAGATTTTTTTGAGAAATTACAAATAATATAGTTGATTGAAGATAAAGAAAATGAAATTAAAAAGATCACGGAGTCCATACGGCAAAAAGAAATGGAAGAATGCGAGAATAGACTTATTGGGAAGTTTTTTGCATGGAAGCCTCTAAACAAAAGGGTTGCTCTTTAACACATGAGATTGTACTAAATTTTTATCCTAAAAGCGGGAGACTATATGTAACCAGTTTTAAGTTTAATGTTAAGAATGGGATATATCAAATAATGGTACACATTTTGGAAAAATTGACCATTTAACTTTAATTTTTGAACTATGTAGCCAAACAAGACAGTCCTATTTTCAAATATGTAACAAGATACTCATGTTTTGAAACTCGAGCTTGGAACTTTTTATGCATATATTGCCACTTAATTCTATTTGAGAATTTTGTCAAGTTCCACTTAAAAATATATATAGAACTTGAAATTGTTAATGTTGAGTTCCAGTCAGAACTCAACATTAGTCGTATCGAGTTCCAAAACTAAGGTTTTTTACTACATAGTTTGAACAGGGAGCTATTTGACTACATAGTTCAAAAATTAAGGCTAAGCAACTATTTTTCCCCGCATCATTGAGTGACATATATGGTTTTTCGACAACCAAGTCCTAGTACTATTGCAATGGGAGAAGGGTAGGTAGTATGTAGTTGGATGACGACTAGTTCACCATATTCCCATTTATAGTGCAAGTTGGGGGCTTACCAGTTGAGCTCTTCTGGGCAAAAGTGGTAAAAGATACTAAAAAAATCTGAGTCTTTGAGGAGATAGATAAAAGTGGAGAGAAGGTGGAAACATAAGAGGATAATGTGCATCCATGTGACCATCTTAGTGAACATTGAAACGAGTGGGAGTGTTGGTGGATCCGTAGATAGTAGGAATATATGAGGTGGGCTATCAGTTTGAGAGACTTTTGTTTTTATGCCATTATTACTGCGGACTATCGGGACACGAGTCGTGAGGGTGCTAAAGAAGAAACTAGGATAGAAAATAAAAGGGATTGAGTTGGAGGAAGAACCATATATAAAATAAGGAGAGGAAGAAAAGGTGGATAATTGAAATGAGGGATGAACTTGCAATAATGTAGCAAACAAAATCAAGCAGCAGCGACAATGCAGCAAACTTGCAGTATGGGAAAAAGACCTAGATAGATTGTGTAATGTTATTTATTTATAAACTAGTTACGTAATAGTCCCATGAAATCTGACCCGCTATCTTATTTATTGGTTTTGATGCTATAAACCTCCCTTAGCATTCACAATCGGTTTGTAAAAAATATCTCATTTTATCATCTTAACAGCTACTTTATTTATTTTATCATACCATTTTACCATACATCTGACATCCCAAACTCTATTTCTTTTGTCACTTTATTTAAATATTCTTTTTTTTTTTTTTTACTGTTTCTCTATCTTCCTCTTCCTCTCTCTCCCTCTTCCTCCAAGAAACCAGGCTCCAGCAAAACCCATTAAAAAACCGCCACTCACATTCCATTTAACCCACCAGACACTGACTAGAAACCACCACGCCATCACCATGCCAACTTGCAAACCCATTATAAAAAACCACCAAACCCACCAACAAAAACCACCCAAAAAAAAAAAAAAAAAACCACACACAAACAAACCGCCAAAAACTACGCAACACCAGCCACAAAAACCACGCCACCACCAAGAGAGAAAAAACACACACACAAAACAACCAAACAAACCCACACCCTCCGCCATCAGATCAGGCTCACAATACCCCTTAGCTAGTAGATCTCTGCTTCGTCGGCATGGAGGCCCACCACTAGAGATGTGAGGAAAGAGAGAGTGAGAAAGAAATGGACTAAGACCAAAGAAAGATAAAGGAGAGAGAAATAATAAAAGGGATAAAAAGAATGAGATGAGGAATAAATTTGAATATTTTATTTTTGCAATTGAGCTACAATACCATCGTAAAAATAGGAAGGCACCGTAGCTTCAATGCAATTTTTTTTTTTTTTTTTCAATTCTAAGACTTTGCAAGACCGAGTAATGGGGAGTTTTAGGGCTTTGATACTAAATATTACCAATATATGGCATTTACAAGACCCAATGTGAATGCTCTTAGGCTTTTTAAAATGGAGATATGAATCCCCTCTTCTTCATCAGTTGTCATCTGAAGCGTCTAAAGTTGCTCTATGAATTCCGAGTCCATCTCGACAGCCTAAGCATGTACAGACACTCCTAGCCCTAAGGAACTCTCTTAGGCAAACCAAGACAAGAAAGAGAGACTCCTAAGTCCTAACCTAACGAGAGGAGAGCTAATAAGTTCGGGTCTGGACAATGTATTGGTAGAAATTACAAATATCATTTATAATTCATAAAATCCCATGTTTCCTTCACATACTGTCATCACCAACAACTTAACTTGGAAAGTTCATTATATCCACTACTATATGTTAAAATATTGGCGTTTATTGCTAGAAATAGATTCAAGTTACTTAGATCCATCTATCTGAAGTGCAGTCACCACCAGGATATCTCATCTCATGGGCTAGGGAAGGACCAGCAGGTTCAGCAGCAAAATCCACGAAAAAATTCGGGTTTGTTTTCAGACCACCTTTCTCTGTATCAACATCAATCTGCAACATGTGAGATCCTTTCTCCACAAGATCAGGATAAAATTGACGATCCCATGTACTGAAGAGTGAGTTGGTGACATAGAGTCTCTTCCAATCTAAACTTAATTGGATCATTTGCGGCCCCCCTCTTAACTGATTTCCCTGAAAGGAAAATATGAAGCGAACAACATATTAAATTAAGGGAACTATATGGAGCAAAAGTACTGTCTTAGTTTGAGTGATTAAATAGTTTATGCCAGACCAATGCACATAAACCACATAAACAGAATTAAACTGGTGTACACTAACATCAACAACATATTAAATTAAGGGAACTACAAGGAGCAAAAGTACTGTCTTAGTATTAGCCCGTTTGGTAAGAGATTTCTAGTAACGTTGTTTAAGTATTGTGGAAATACGTGTGAGTTAAAAAGTGTTGTGGAACACTAATATGTAACATCAGAGATAGGAAGATGCTCAAATAGTATTATTTTTCTACAGCCTATCAAACATTTCTAGGCATCTAGCTGAACTAGGCATATGCCTATATGGGATAAAGGCACTCAAGTGATGAATATATAACAGGTCACTTATACGTTGTCTAGCCACTCACATATAGTGTATAGTGTATAGTGTTATCACATCAAGGTTTAGGTGGCCCATGTGCATCTATTACTAAATGACAATGATTGATGGTTACCAGATAATAAATAAAGCACTCAGTAGATTAATAATACATCTTTTTTATAAAATCATGATGTAAATCAGAAGCAGAAAGAACCAAACAGATTATCTGATGCATCTCTGTGTGAAATACTTCTAGTACAGGAACTGTTTTAACTGATATCTAAATTGCACATAATCAGCATTCCCAGCCAAGCCAATCTTGTTTGGGGAATTGTTACTAAAAGCACCCAATCAATCATCAATTAGGCAGCAATAAGTTATAGCTCAGAAAGAGTTTTTAACTTTTACAATGGAGTTCATACAAACCTGGATCTCTGGAACATCAAATTGCCATGTTTTTCCATCTTCTCCCTCGGCCACTATTGGGCTTCCCTTTTGAATTAGTCCCCCAACCCATACTTGGCCTGTCAATACAGGATTCTTAGGGTCCTCAATGTTATACTGCCTCACATCCCCATGCAGCCAGTTCACAAAGTACAGAAAACGATCATCAAGAGAGATCAGAAAATCAGTTATAAGCCCAGGCATTTCTGGAAGAATCCAATTTTGCACCTTCAATGGCTTCACTGATATTGCAATCTGCAAATATTAATCAATGCCTCAAATAAAAATAAAAAAATTGAGCAAATTACAAGGTGAACACAATATGGTACGCTAACATACAGACATATAAATATCTTATGTGCATACCTCATGGCTCCAAGAGCCATCTTGGGTCTGAAAAAATCGCACCATGTTACTTGTCATTGTCAAGGCACAACCAACAAATCCTGTATCTTTCGAAGGATCATGCAGGAACCTTATCTGCAAAAGGGTTACATTGAGACAAAAATAGATGGATTTATCATGTTCTGACTAAAAGAAAAAAAATCAAAATTAACAAATAATCATGTTGACCATACTCTAGATGTAGGAAACCAGACTGTAGATTGTCTATGCACTCACCTCCAAAGGTAAGAGCCCTGTACTGCCAAGATCCAATGTTTGTTTCAGTTCACCACCTGGCCAGCTGTACACATGCAGATGCCTCCCATAAAGACCATCAGAAACATGCTGAAGGTTGAAACCTTTAGTGAAAGCAGCAGGGGCACCCCATGAGGAGCTTATCATTGTCTTGTGTCGTGGTTGGTACCAGAAATCATAGCCAAAAGGTGGACTGTGCCCTGGTTTCTCCCACCTGGTAGATGCGAAGGGAGCTCTAAGGTTACATCGTAATCAAATCTACAGTAAACATGCTCAATTCACAACGCCAGGAGTTCAATCATGCTATTAAACTGTCACCATCTCCGTGAATATTTAAATAAATTTCCAATATTACTTAGGTATTGTCAATCTTGTCTTTAAATTTGATATATTGTTTCCATTAATCAATATTATGAATTGCGCCAAAATTGGATACATAGATATGTGATTTTTTAAAATTAGTTTGCTAACAGTAAAAGATAAGATTTATTTGTATGTCTCAGAACAGTACCTTCCTTTGACATTAAACTCAGAATCAAGAAGAAGAAAGCCACTCCCTGTAGCATTTCCATCTTTATCACCAAGGCATGACACCAGTAAGTCTCCAGAAGCAAGGCAATGGGATGTGTGTGGATAAGCCAAACCAGTCTTCTGAACAATATCTTCAGGCTCAACAACTTTATGGAGTGATGGAGCCTTGGAATTGGTTTTTGTGTCAATCACATATATGCGACCAGATCTGAAAAGGCTTGACTTATTAAGGAATATATTACCAACAGTTAATGCACCTCTTCAAGTGATGAACCATCAATACTAGTAATCATAGCTTCTGACAAAAAGAACAGAAATTACACAAAAGGCTACATTAGGCCTCTTACGGAAATGAAGTCATTATAATATGCTTCCTCAGCATTTTAAGGGCATACATCCATCATACAGCACCAATCCATTGGAAGTAGAAGCAAACACAAAAAAGTACAATACCAGACAATTTTCTTTCTTTCTTAGGAGGCGGGGTGCTAATAATTCTCAAAAGTTAAAAATATCACATTACATTAAACTATAAATTTGATCTTTTTGGTAAACACAAAAGACTTAAATAAGAAACAGATGATCTCGCGTGTGTTTCTTTTGTGGGGGTATTCCAAAACATAAAATGCAACCAGTTATCACATATCAAAAGTTGACCCCCCTCTCCCCCCCCCCCCCCCCCCCCCGGTGCAAAAAATAATAATAAATTAATGTGAAGTATCAAACCTGAGCCATAATTTTCTAATCCACCTATACTGGTGAAGTTCAAGAATTTGATACTGCTAGTGAAACTAAATTAAGGAACACTAGAGAACCAATAATAGGTTATTAAATAAAGAAATCATCATGAGATTACCATGAAGTCATCAGCATACACCTATTAAGCAATGGAATCACCATCTTATCAGATAGTGAGTTTACATTTTTTTTTTTTTTAAATATGAAATCAGTGAGCTGCAAACACCAGATCAAACCTAAGCACAAGTCAAGACAAGACATGCAATTAGACTGCTTGCATAACTACAAAGTCATTGTCCATAATCTTATGTGTGTTTATCTTTTCAAAGGCATCCACAACTACCACAGATAAAGTGGACTTCAGACTGTTGAATTGTGAGTTCAAAATGTAATAGTTCATAATTTGAGTAATATCTCAATAACAAGAACCACATGTACCTCTTTATGCTGGAGCACCTGTCTACCCCTTTCATCAATAAATGGTCACTGCTTAACCAAACAATGCGAGTGCACATGTATTTATGTATATACACATGAACATACGTATGTATTTATGTATGCAAAGATTCATTGATGCAAAATAAAATTTACTCATACACTAGTGAAGGTAGGATTAGAAAGCGTCGATCTGCTGAGGGATCTCCATGGCAAGAGCTACATGAATTCCACCCTGAATGATGTAGTTCATCACCTAAATAAGGCACAGGCAGCCTGTGGATAACTTTTGAATAAGTAGGAGAGCTTGGATCTATGTCCACTGTAGCTAAGTAATCAGGCTTCTCTCTTCCTGTTCCTGTATATACAATTAACCATTATATTATAACTTACTACATTATGCCCAACTAAAACAAACAATCCAAAATGGTTCCGTAACAGCAGAAAAGCAATAAGCTATAGATAGAAAAAAAGCTCAAATCAACTAGTCCAAACATAGAAAAGGATTTAAGTGGTAGAGTTCGGAGTTGAGGAACAAAAAGGAATAAAACCTAGGGCACAACACATATGTCTCAACTATTCAAGGTTAAAAGCAACAATATATATTATGAAGATGGCAAAAACATATTAAGAAACTAATCTGGCCATATATAGCACTGCACAAAATAAATAGTGAGAGTAGTAGCAGCAGTAGTAGTAGCAGCAGCAATAGTAGTAAAACATTAAAATATCAAAAGATATGAAAAATTAAATATTGACTTTTTGTTTCATTTGGTTTGATGCTTCAAGGCTTTTCTAATTAACAAAAAAATATTCTTTGTATACTTTGGTTCAATATTTCAAGATTTTTCATCCCTTACACACACACACACACAAAACTCTTTGGATTTTAATTTGCCATTTTCACCTCTTGCATTTCTACCCTTTTATATATACCTACCCATAACCCTTCATGCCATCCCATGTCAAATACACATAGACCAAAAACAATGTCATTTATCTTCAATCTTTCAATGACTCCTACCTAACTCTAACATTGTTGTCTTATCTAATCCTAACCCATATGAGTTAGCTACACCCAAGGAAAGGGGGCTTACACTTTATATTGAATGACAATGGCAATTACGATTTTAATGTTAAGGTCGGACATTGTAGATTTGTAAGTTTTATAAATGATATGATTGATTGTAAGTGTTTGGAATATGTATTTTGTTTTAGAATTACGGAAAAAGAGAAAGACACATTCTATATTAACTTTTATTCTATAATATTCCTCCAAAGTTTTTTTTTTTTTAATTTCTCATTACTTTGATTGAATAATTATAATAGCTATGTGTGTGCAATTAAAATTTTTTTTTTATGATGAACACATTTCTAATAAAGTTCTAGAACAATTATGTTATGTTAATACACGTACAATATTCTCCAAAACCATCTTACATAAAACATTATGAAATTATCCATGCATCGCACGGGTAACTTACTAGTTATAATAAAGTTGGAGTTCTTGAATCATAAAGAGCAAACTGGGAAATAAATTTTAGATTTCATGTCACCAGTTGGGTTCATCTTTTAACTCAAAAGACTGATGAGACAGCAGGGAAGTGTTAGAAATGTGCCCTGAAATAACAGTTAGTGAGGAGATGCAATAGGAACTATTATGCTTACATGTTGAGCTGTAGACTCTTGCCATGAAGTGTCAAAAAAAATTTATTTTAGAAATACATGGAAGCAAAGATAAAGTTTAGTTATAAAATTGGTTGTAGTACCCAATATCTTTTTATTGAAGGTGAATTTTGACAAATCCACCATTAGATTACATCTTCTTATATTCTTCATGCTTGCAAAATTTTTAAAAAATTAAAGTCAATAGCTATGTTATCAATAAATTGTTTAAATTGCAAGTTTTTGTATTTTAAAATTATGCATAAAATATAAGCTTATATTTTATATAGTAAGTAATATCCGATTGACACAAAATTTGATATGTGTATTATGAGCATAAAGAACATGTAATTCAACGGTTAGATTTTCAAAATATGTATTATTATCTATTATATTGAGTAAGGCTACAACAAATTTTGTTGCTAAACTTTGTCCCCATATATATATATACATACTGTTTACAAAAATATGAAGATTATTATATGCACAACTAAGGATGCAAGTTTCACAAAATCAGGTTATGCAGGCAGCATTTAGTCCCATCTAATTCGGCCTAGGACTATGTGATCATTCTCACACAGTTGAGGGTCAAATAGTGAAGAGCTTAAAATAGAAATCTAATAGCCTCTAACAATGGTATTATCTCAAAACAGGTGAAGTGACTCAAATCAAGAGAGCACTAAGTAATCTACCTTTCATTTTCATACCATTGACAGTTCAAAAGTCAGAGGAAGCTAAAAGGATCTACAAACTATTGAGTTGTATAAATCATATGATTGTGTTAAGCATTCAAATTGAAGCAAGTCCTTATTTCACTCATTTAACCAGACAAGGAAAGCCTATTATTTTTTAAAAGGTGGGGCTTTTTTGGTATGCAATAACTACTTCATGCATTCAATATATATATATATATATATATATATATATATATATATCTCCATCAGACCATGTGTGGGCAGTGGGCAAGGCCAGCCCTTCCACTAGGCCAATTATGCCCTCGCCTAAGGCCCCTAAGTGGGGCCCCAAAATTTTGGAAAAGAAGAGGCAGTAGAGAAAAAAAAAAATTAGTTTCAAATGAAACTCAAGAAATCTAGTACATCCTTGTGACCAAAGGACAAAAAATTTGGTACATCCTAGTAAACATTGGTACCCCAAAAAATTCTTTGGTCTAAACAAAATAAATTATCCCAAAAATAACATCCTTAACCTCTAGACAAACCAAAATTCAACAAGATAAAATATAAATCTAATCTAAAAATTAACCACAAAATAATAACAAATCAAAAATCCTAAATCCCTAACATTTACTCATATTACCGTTTCTTATATATAGTAGACGAAGCAATTAGTTCAATTGAGAAGAGGTTTGAACAATTTCAAATATACGAAGATATTTTTGGTTTTCTATTTAACTTCACAAAATTGAAATCACTAATAGTTTGCAAAAATATTGTCTTAATCTTGAATATTTTCTCAAACATGATGTTTATTATGATATTGATAGTTTAGATTTATTTTCAGAGTTAAAAAGTTTTAAAAAGAAACTTTACAAATAAAAGAATATACTCCAATTGACATACTAAATTATATAAAAAAGATAGATTCTATAAAATTTTACTAACAATACCTGTTACAATTACTTCTACCCAAAGAAATTTTTCAAAATTAAAATTAATAAAATCATATATAAGATCGACAATGTCCCAAAAAAGACTAAGTGGATTAGCTATATTATCGATTAAAAAAAGATATGTTAAAAGAATTTGAATACACAAATTTAATTAGTAAATTTGCATCTAAAAAGGGAAGAAAAATAAATTTCAAATGGAATATAAATTATAATATAAAAATATTAAATAAATATTAATTTAATTAATAAATTAATACAAAGAGACCCTATTTTAATTCTCCCCTTACCCCAAAATGTCTAGGGCAGCCCTCGCAGTGGGCTTATCCATTTATGAAGGCTTCACTACCTCATCATGACCCCTGCATATACCTTCAATAATTCAAAAAACAAAAACAAAAACAAAAACAAAAATCTTCCTAAATTACAACTTTACTAAACAAGAAACCATATTAACATAAGAATATGCTCGTGTTTCGATCGGCCACAAATACTCTTGTCCCCCTCCTTTATATATATAAGAATATATCAGATTTTTTTAAAAAAAAAAAAACAGACCCAAAAGAAAATTCAATAATCACTGCAACAAATTCCCTGCATATTTAAGTCGAATTGCTATGAAAAAGAAAAGAAGAAAAAAGCAATTAAAATAAAAAGTAGATGAAGATAATATATATATATATATATAGGTACCACTGTAAACGCAAGTGACATAGATGAGAGCTTCTTTAGGACCAGACATGGCCTCCAGCGGAGTTGCGTACCCAGGTCCCCCCGTGTTGCAGCAAGCAGCGTGCCTATTATTCTCATTCCCCACCACTCCATGTTTCAACACACTCGCATCCGTAGCCATTTTTTTGAAATGACAAGCAAGAAGATGAAAGAAAAGAGTAATCACAGTCACGTGTAAAAAAGAATCTCTCTCTATCTGTGATTCTTATAATTGATGAGCTCGCTTTGTATTATTATATAATATAAGGACTGGGGCAGAGTGATGCAAACCAAGGAGCTGGTCATATGATAAGTGGAAATAGAGTTGAATTTGCACATGACGTTTGTCACTTTCTAGTAGTCCAATTACAAGACTTAGAGCTAAACGTTTCAAGAAAGCACTAAATGGGCTAGTCCAAGAGAATTGGGCTGATTTTAAAAAGATCAAGATGGGCTCAGATAATAATCAAGGCTTAGTTCATGTCATCAAAGCACTTAAAGAGGCAAATTAATCTAGTCATTTAGCTTGTTTGTCTGCCTTTAAAAGTCCAAGAATCCAAAAAAAAAAAAACGTGGGAACTTGTTTTGCTTAATTTTTGTCTTGTTTTCAAAGATGTAATTATGACTTGCCTATTCTTAGAGGGTTGTTCCAGGTATATAGATGGATAGTACGAATTTTAAAAATCAATTTTGGTTTTCAGAAAAACTATTCTCCTTGTGAGGTCTTGTGTTCCTCTTGATTCTTAAAAGAACTCTTGAACTTATCAAGTTAATCTTGTAGCGTTCAAACAACCAAACTTATCACCTTGATTCTTGAGAGTTTCTTAGGAATTCTTGGTGTGGCGTTTTCAATCCAACGTAGTCTTGGTGTTTCATCTGATTAGATGACAAGTCAAGGCTCAACAAATCTTGTCTAACGATCTTGGGGTTCCAAACCATCATTGTTATCGGGTTTCATCACAATTGTTGGTGGAGTTCATATCATTTGGTATCAGAGCTTTGGTTCTAACATAAGTTTGCCTATCTTTTATTTTCATTCTATTTCCTGTTCCTCATTCAAAAAAAAAAAAAAACGGAAAAAAGAAGAAGAAGAAAATTTCTCAATCTTATTCCTCACCTTATTCAAGTTCTTGACCTTTTTTATGAGTTTTGGTTGTTTATCATTCTAAATTACTACTGGATTATTTTGAATTAGTTTCTTGAAGTTCGATTAAGAACTAAAGAAGACACAAAAGAGTGGAAAAAGGCAAGAGTGTGTGAGACCATAAGAGGGTAAAAGCCATTTAGAGTGAAAACACGAGTGCGAGTGTATCAATTCTTGAGTGAAACACGTGAGGGAGGGCCTATGAGGATTCTAATCTTGTTTTGCAGATTTTAAACATGGCCAACAATCAAAAAGAAGACACAATCGAAGAACTTCGACAATATCAGAACCTCCAAGTGCAAGCACTGCTAGGGGAGATGAGGCGTATGTTGAGGGCTGAAATTGAACCTATTCATGAGAGATTGGATAGGGTAGAAGCGGGAACTCCTATAGGCTAGCAACATGACATCCACAACAGGCAGCAAGGTGGTCGTGTTCCATGGCGGAATGGTGAGCCATATGTGAACCAAGGCAGGTTTGAGCGTGGGTATGGGAATAGAGAAGCTAGGATGGGTAGGCCTAGGAGGGATAATGATTTAGGAAACATAAAGATTAAAATCCCATCTTTTCAAGGCAAAAATGATCCTGAAGTTTATTTGGAGTGGGAAACTAAAATGGAGATGGTGTTTGATTGTCACAACTATTCGGAGATAAAGAAGGTTAAGTTGGCTGCAATTGAATTTGCCGATTATGCCATTGTGTGGTGGGATCAATTATTGATTAATAGGAGGAGGAATAGAGAGCCACCCATAGACACTTGGGAGGAGATGAAAATGCTTATGAGGAAGCGTTTTGTACCCAATCACTATTATAGGGGACTGTATCAAAAGTTGCAAAGGTTAACTCAAGGTTCCAAGAATGTGGATGAGTATTACAAGGAGATGGAGGTAGCTATGATTCGGGCTAATGTAGAAGAGGACCGGGAAGCCACAATGGCTAGGTTCTTGCACGGTTTAAATCGTGAGATTGCGGATATAGTTGAGATGCAGCACTATGTTGAATTAACGGATATGGTGCATCAAGCCATAAATGTGGAGGAGCAATTCAAACGGAATGGATTGGCTAGGAGGGGACAACCTATGACCAGTTAGTGGAAGACAGCTCCAAAAAGGGACGAGCAGTTGCAAAGTAAGCCAAAATTTGAACCATCTAAGAGTGCCAACTCAAAGACCACCACTACTTTAGGTAACACCGAGGCTTTGAGTTCTAAAACCCGTGATATTAAGTGTTTTAAATGTTAGGGGCGGGGACACATAGCCAGCTAGTGTGTAAACAAAAGGGTGATGGTGATAAATGCTCAAGGCGAGC
The DNA here is from genome assembly GCF_040712315.1 of Castanea sativa. NCBI lineage: Eukaryota > Viridiplantae > Streptophyta > Magnoliopsida > Fagales > Fagaceae > Castanea > Castanea sativa. The sequence continues at coordinate 27,497,940 of NC_134014.1, read as the reverse complement.
TTGAGTCGGAGAATGAGGAAGAAGTAGAAAATGTTGACATGCCATCTTTGGAGGATGCCGATGATGAGAAAAATGCTGTGGCTGGAGATTTATTAGTAACAAGGCGAGTCCTCAATGTGCAGGTTAAGGAGGAAGAAAGTAACCAAAGGGAGAACTTGTTTCATACTTGGTGCTTTGTAAATAACAAAGTTTGCAGTGTCATTATTGATGGAGGGAGCTACACAAACGTAGCCAGCACTTATTTGGTGGAAAAATTGGCCTTAAGTACCTTGAAACATCCTCAACCTTACCGGCTTCAGTGGCTGAATGAATGTGGCGAAATCAAGGTGACAAGACAAGTGTTAGTGGCATTATCCGTTGGCAAATATGAGGATGAGGTGCTATGTGATGTGGTTCCCATGCATGCATGCCATTTATTGATGGGAAGACCATGGCAGTATGATTGGAGGGTTAAGCATGATGGATTCACAAATAAGTATTCTTTCACTCTTCAAGGGCAACCCATTACTCTTGTGCCATTAACTCCAAAACAGGTCAGGGAGGACCAATTAAAGTTACAAAGATCAAATGAAAAAAAAAAAAAAAAGGAAAAAGAAAGGAAGGCCGAAATTGAAAAAAAAAGAGTTAAAAAAAAAAGGAGAGAAAAACATTGATCAAAGTGAAAAAGAAAGAGAGATGATTTCGGCCATAATGAGAGCAGGAGAGGAAAAATTCAATTACATTGCAAAAAAAAGTGAAATCAAGAGAGCATTATTTTCACACCAGCCCCTTGTTGTACTCTTGTACAAGGACGCTCTTTTATGTACTAATGATTTTGTCGGAACTTTGCCGAGCAATGTTGTTTCTCTTTTGCAGGAGTTTGAAGATGTCCTTCCCGAAGAGGTACCTCATGGTTTACCTCCAATTCGAGGGATTGAACATCAAATTGATTTCATACCTGGTGCATCAATTCCAAACCGACCTGTTTATAGGAGTAATCCCGAGGAGACCAAGGAACTTCAAAGACAAGTAGGTGAATTATTGGAGAAGGGATACGTGCATGAAAGCATGAGTCTTGTGCGGTCCCCGTGTTATTAGTTCCTAAGAAGGATGGAACATGAAGGATGTGTGTTGACTGCCGAGCCATCAACAACATAACGGTAAAATATCGTCATCCCATTCCTAGATTAGATGATATGCTGGATGAATTACATGGTTCTTGTGTCTTTACAAAAATTGATCTTAAGAGTGGTTACCATCAGATTAGGATGAAGGAAGGTGATGAATGGAAAACTACTTTTAAGACTAAATATGGTTTGTATGAGTGGTTAGTGATGCCTTTCAGCTTAACTAATGCTCCAAGCACTTTTATGCGTTTGATGAACTATGTTCTGCATGCATTTATTGGTAGATTTGTAGTTGTGTATTTTGATGATATCCTAATTTATAGCAAAAATTTGGAAGAACATGTAATGCATTTGAAATCTGTTTTGGAAATTCTAAGGAAAGAAAGATTGTTTGCTAACCTCAAAAAGTGCACCTTTTGTACGGATAAGCTTGTGTTTCTTGGTTTTGTTGTTAGTAAAAGAGGAATTGAGGTGGACGAGGAAAAGGTGAAGGCAATCCAAGAGTGGCCAACGCCTACAACAATCAGCCAAGTGAGGAGTTTCCACGGCTTAGCTAGTTTCTATAGACGGTTTGTGCGTGATTTTAGTAGCTTAGCCGCCCTTCTTACTGAAGTCATCAAGAAAAATGTGCCGTTTAAGTGGGGGAAAGAACAAGAAAAGGCATTTAATCAGATCAAAGAAAAGTTAACTAATGCACCTTTGCTTGTTTTACCTAACTTTGCTAAAACTTTTGAAATTGAGTGTAATGCTTCAGGAATAGGTATTGGAGCTGTTTTGATGCAAGAAGGCCATCCAGTTGCTTATTTCAGTGAAAAGTTAGGTGGGGTAGCCCTAAATTACCCCACTTATGATAAGGAGATGTATGCCTTGGTAAGGGCTTTGGAAAATTGGTAACACTACCTATGGCCAAAGGAATTTGTGATTCACACAGATCATGAATCTTTGAAGCATTTGAAAGGGCAGAAAAGGTTGAACAAACGCCATGCCAAGTGGGTGGAATTCATTGAAACATTTCCTTATGTGATCAAATACAAGCAAGGTAAGGAAAATGTGGTGGCTGATGCATTGTCCCGAAGGTATGCTTTACTTTCCATTTTAGATACAAAAATGCTTGGCTTTGAATACCTTAAGGATTTGTATGCACAAGATTCTGATTTTGGTGATGTGTTCAATGCATGTGAAAAAGTGGCATTTGGTAAGTTTTATAGGCATGATGGATTTTTGTTTCGGGAGAATAAACTGTGTGTGCCTAGGTGTTCTTTGCGTGAATTGCTTGAGCTTGTGAGAGAAGCTCATGGTGGTGGTTTGATGGGTCATTTTGGTGTAGCTAAGACTTTAGGAATTTTGCGTGATCATTTTTTTTGGCCTCATATGAAACGTGATGTGGAAAGAATCTGTGAGAAGTGTATCACGTGTAAACAGGCTAAGTCCAAGTTGAAACCCCATGGTTTGTACACCCCTTTGCCAATACCTAGTGAACCTTGGACTGATATTTCTATGGATTTTATTTTAGGTTTACCTAGGACTAAGAGGGGGAGAGATTCAATTTTTGTGGTGGTAGATAGATTTTCCAAGATGGCACACTTCATTGCATGTCACAAAACTGATGATGCACACATATAGCTGATTTATTCTTCAAAGAAATTGTTAGGATACATGGTATGCCTAGGACCATTGTTTCTGATAGGGATGCAAAGTTTTTGAGTTACTTTTGGAAGACTTTGTGGGGAAAGTTGGGAACCAAGTTGTTGTTTTCTACTACTTGTCATCCACAAACGGATGGTCAAACTGAAGTAGTAAATAGAACTTTGTCTTCTTTGTTGTGTGCTATCATTAAAAAGAACTTGAAAACATGGGAAGATTGTTTGCCACATGTTGAATTTGCTTACAATAGAAGTATACATTCTGCATCTAAGTTTTCACCATTTGAAATTGTTTATGGTTTTAACCCATTGTCACCTTTGGATTTAACTTCTCTACTTTTGAGTGAACGTGTGAACTTAGAAGGCAAAAAGAAAGCAGAATTTGTAAAGATGATTCATGAAAAGGCACGGCTGAACATCGAAAGGAGGACTCAACAATATGTCCATCAAGCCAACAAGGGACGCAAGAAGGTAGTGTTTGAACCAGGAGATTAGGTTTGGTTGCACTTCAGGAAGGATTGTTTTCCAAAAAAACGGCGTTCAAAACTCCTACCACGGGGTGATAGACCATTTCAAGTAGTGGAGCGCATCAATGATAATGCCTACAAGCTTGACTTACCAGGTGAGTATGGTGTTAGTGCAAGCTTTAATGTTGCTGATTTGTCTCCTTTTGATGTAGGTGATGATTTGAGGACAAATCCTTCTCAAGAAGGGGAGAATGATGCAAATCAAGAAGCTGGTCATGCTGATCAGACACGTGGAAATAGAGTTGAATTTGCACATGACCCTTTGTCACTTCCTAGTGGCCCAATTACAAGACTTAGAGCTAAACGTTTCAAGGAAGCACTAAATGGGCTAGTCCAAGAGAATTGGGCTGATTCTGAAAAGACCAAGGTGGGCTCAGATAATAATCAAGGCTTAGTCCATGTCATCAAAGCACTTGAAGAGGCAAATTAATCTAGTCATTTAGCTTGTTTGACTGCCTTTAAAAGTCCAAGAATCCAAAAAAAAAAAACGTGGGAACTTGTTTTGCTTAATTTTTGTGCTGTTTTCAAAATTGTAATTATGACTTGCTTATTCTTGGAGGGTTCTTCCAGGTATATAGATGGGTAGTACTAATTTTAAAAATCAATTTTGGTTTTCAGAAAAACTATTCTCCTTGTGAGGTCTTGTGTTCCTCTTGGTTCTTAAAAGAACTCTTGAACTTATCAAGTTAATATTATGGCGTTCAAATAACCAAACTTATCACCTTGATTCTTGAGAGTTTCTTAGGAATTCTTGGTGTGTCATTTTCAATTCAACGTAGTCTTGGTGTTTCATCTGATTAGATGACAGGTCAAGGCTCAACAAATCTTGTCTAACGATCTTGGGGTTCCAAACCATCATTGTTATCGGGTTTCATCACAATTGTTGGTGGAGTTCATATCATAGAGTGTCCTGACGTGTCATTTCTATATATGTAATAGTATCTTAGTCTTAGTCTTGTTTGTTTGTTTGGAGATGGAGATGGAGATGGAGATGGAGATGAACATGGTCACGGTTTTTGTCTTTATGCACTCCTCTGTTATCTGATGATCAATGTCTAGGGGGATGTATCGGGAATTTTGCTCCTCTTTTTTTTTTTTTTCTCTTTTTATCTTCTATCTCGTTATGAGGTTAATTAACATCTCATATTACTCCCTCGTGTCCGAGGTATGGCTCATTTCTAGAATCTTGGCCCTTTCTTTTTAACAACCATAATTTTTCGTTTCTTTTGACTGATCCCTCAAATATATGGTAGTTTACTTTTACCTTTTAGCTTACATCACAAAGTAACGCTATCTCTCTCCCCTCCGTCAAATTGGCCTCCACAAGAATGTGGGTCCCATTCCAAGCCGTGGCAAATGATCAGGTCAGGTCAGGTTAACAGGGTTGCTAGTCAAAACAAAGTCATTTTAAAGCTGGTTGGAATCAGGTCAAGTCAATCGAGTTGCGAATTAGGTCAAACTTGTATTTTCACACGATTTTTATTTATTTATGAAAACATGTGTTTGCCAGGTCAAGCAACAAATCATATTATATCATATCATCATATACTGTACTGTATAATAAAAGTTGAGTTTAAAAGTCATGATTGTGCCAATTGGCTACTCTCTCTAATTAGTAAATTAATTTTATATTATTTTTTAGGATATATTTCCTCAAATTAAGGGTTAGTATTTAACAATTGTTTAATTTAGGTAAAACTTTATCATTTAAATTTGTTACAAATTTAAATTCTATTCAAACTAAAAGTCTATTATAAAAAATTCTAAACTTTAATCCCAAACAACAACTCATGTTTTCTTTCTTAAAAAAAAAACGTGTTTTGACTTATACCCCAACTAAACTTGTTTAATAGATAAATAATTTATTATTTTTTATGATATATTTTCTCAACTTAAGGGATAATATTTACAATTTAGGGATTGTTTAATTTAGATCAAACATATCATTTAAACTTCAAAAATTTTAAATTATATTCAAACTAAAGGTCTATTATCAAAAATTCTAAACTTAAACCACTGGCAAAAACTCACGTTTTCTTTCTAAATATATAAACAACATTTTGACTTCTACTTTAACTAAAAGTCTATTATCAAGATCTTAAGAACACCTAATTAGTAAATTAATTTATATTATTTTTTATGATGTATTTCCTCAAATTAAGGGATAATAATTAACAAATATTGAATATAAATAAAACCAAAATTCTATCATTAAAATTTTCTAAACTTAAATGTCACATAACTCATGAATCATATCATATCATATACTATAACTATACTACTATTTAAGGAGCTTCCCCTATTTAGGATCCTCAATTTAGATGCTCAAAACACCCTCAAATTTATTTGTTTTCAAGGCTTAAATCATAAGGTTAGACATGTAAAATTAGTAATTTAAAAACTCCTAATTTTTAGTTAAATTAAAAATTAAAAAAAAAAAACAGTTTTTTCTCCCACCTCCAAACTTCTCTCTTATGTTAGTTGTCAAGTACTAATACAACTTTTTTAAAATAATAATAATAATAATAATAAAATTGCTTTTTTCCCACATACTTATCATTTTTTTATTATCACTAAACTGTTTTTTTTTCCACCTCCACATTTCTTTCTCACATTAGTAGTCAAGTACTAATGCAACTTCTTCTTAAAATAAAAAAAAAATAAAACTGTCATGAGCAAAACGTGTAGGCTTAAAAAATAAATAATAAAAAGCCATATCGCACATATTATGTATTAGGATATATTTCCTCAAATTAAGAGATAATATTTGAAAACTATTAAATTTAAGTAAAATTTTATCATTTAAATTTCAAAAAATTTAAATTCTATTTAAACTAAAAGTCTAATATAAAAAATTATCAATCTCAAACAACTACTTGCGTTTTCTTTCTTAAAAAAAAAAAAAAAAAATCCTCATGTTTTGCCACCACCAAAGCCCCTACGGGCTAATTCAAATTGCAAATACCGAACAAGTCCAAGCAACACTTGAACTTGTGCAAAGGCTTAATCACCATGTCACCACCAAAAATAACATCATGATTCCTACCTCCAAAAGAAGAAAACTTAATAGGCCCCCACACATCACCGTGTACATAGTCAAGCATACCCTTAGTATGATGAACTATTGTACCAAAATTGACTCTATTTTGCTTCTCTGAAGCACAAGGCTCACAAACTTCAAATTTGTAGTTCTTAGCACTCTCAAACAAAATATTATCATTGGCATGTTCTGAAAGTCTAATAGTATTTGAAGTAACCTCCCTAATTGCTACTCCACCTACAATAGTACTCCCTTTAAGGAAATACATGTTCCTACGACATTTGGCCATCATCACTACCAAAGCACCATGTAGTACCTTAAGAGTTCCATTCTCCATAGCAATCTTGAAAACCTTGGATTCTAATAAACCAACTAAGATGAGATTCCTTTTCAATTCAGGTACATATCAAACTTCATTCAGAAAACGAACTATTCCATCATGCAATTTTAGCTTGATTTTACCTTTCCCCAAAATCTCACAGGTTTGATCATTACCCATGATGACTGAACCAAGTTCCCACTCTTCTAGGTTATAAAACCATTCCTTCTTCTTACACATATGGAAGATGCAAGCTAAATCCTAAACCCACTCATCTGAATGGCAAACAGAGAACAATCTTCCAATGCAAAATCAGAATCCTCATCACAATCATTTGCTACATTTGCATTAGAATCCCTATTGTCCTTGTTTTGCAATAGAGAACAATCTTTCTTCCAATGCCCCTTTTTGTGACAATAGGCACACTCATCTTTTTTGAGTTTCTTATCATTAGACATGCCCTTAACAATCAAAGCCTTAGTCATCATGTCCCTTTGAGCTTGCTCATCCTTCGTACTCATTATTAGTCAAAGCATTGGACACATCATCAAACTTAATTTCATCTTTTCCACACAGCAGTGTAGTAATTAGATGATCATAAGTATCAGGCAATGAATTCAACATCT